>NW_018743021.1:1227230-1530480 GCF_001683475.1 Chenopodium quinoa | reverse complement strand
CCCCCCGAGGCTAGTTTACGTGTATTTGTTGTGCAGGAAACCCTCGGCTCCTGCGTCGTTCGGACCGAGACCAAGTTCCCTCAAGATAAAAGGATCTTCCGAGATTCGATTGTTTTCATCCGAAACAAGAGTTAAAGAACTGTTTAAGACGTTTGATGAGATAGACCGGTCATCCCCTAGCATCAAGAAAACTCGAGCAGCAGCTAGAAAAGAGCTGTCGTAGTTGTGAGAATCATCGCGGTGATGATGCAGCTGAAAGTATGCCTAATACGAACTGCCATCCTAGTCCATTGAGAGAATAATGAAGCCATTCATTTGATCTGCCCAAAAGATGATCACTGTAACATTAATCTGTGGTTACATATATACTTACTACTAGCATAGAACATTTGAAGGATATAGAAATAACTAGTCTCCCACATATAGCACGGTTCGTTACATTGAATGTAGATCTTGTTAGATATTTTACTGCATATACCGAAATCCTATAGTATGTGTTTCGGTTGAAAACAATGGGACCTTGCCGAAGGTCCACTAAAATGGAGAAGACTGGATTCGATCCAAGCTGTGTTGGGCCGAAGGTTTCCTGCACAGTGAACACACGTAAACTAGCCTCGGGGGTGTTTCCGAGGAAGGCCCCTCCGATGCTAAAGTCAGTACAATGTGTAAAAAGGAAGACACTATGCAAGAGAGTTTGTAGCTTGAGGCTTTTGTGGAGTATTTCTCAATGCAAGAATGAGCATATGAATTGCAATAATCGGTGTATGAGATAATGCAAGTGACAATGTGTCTGATAGTGTATGATCTCGTATGTGATGTTATGAGATGTCTTCTTGAATGTGTTAATATGAGGCTTTTATACCTCATCATATTTGGAGAGGTTGGGCTTTAGCCCAATTGGCTTACTTTGTGGGCTGACTTTTGACTTTTGAGCAATTGGAGAGTTGAACCTTGACCTTGGGCTTTTAATTGGATCATTTAGTGCTCAGCCCAATTTTGACTAAATTGGACCCAAACAACTTGCCCCCCAGACCCGATTCGGAAGAATGACGGGTCGGGTTTGATTTAACTCAGAAAAGGAGGGAAGTAAATGATTTAATTGATCCAAAAATTTGAATTTAAACCGTAATTAATGAGATAACAACGGTTAATGATTTGCGGAAGTTGGACGGATAATGGGCGGTTTAATCACAAGACATGTGTTTAATGGTTACTTAGTGGGTACTTAAGAGAAATTAAAGCACAGACTCTTCGTATCCCGTACCTGGAGATATAAACAGAGGCGCGTCATTCTCCTCACTGATTCACCAACACAAACCCAGAATTCTTCGAGAGAGAATCCAAGAATCCGTATCAAAACTTCGCAAATTCCCCCGAGCATTGAGCTTAGAAGCTGAGACTTGCCACTACGAACTCGTAAATCGGCAACTTTCGCTTCAGATTAGGTAAATTCCTTTGATTTCAGTTTATTTTTCTTCGAATTCGAACTCCTTCCCCTCTTCTTTCGACTTTTCTCTTCGAAATAGTCCATGGCAAGAGGAGTTAGAGGTAGAGCCCGTGCTCCAAGAAGAGCAAGGCCGATTCCCGATCCTAGGAATAGGATTGGGACCTGGAATGGTCGAAGGCCGGAGTCTGACCCTGCTGATGGGATTAGGGCGACTCCCCTTTCCTCGGCTCCTCCTCAAAGAACGGATGAGCCGAGTGCTTCTGGACGGGACGATGAAATTCCCGCTGTCCTTTGGGATATCCTCCCTGGGTTTTCAGAGTGGGAGAATGCCGAAGTCGCTTCGGCCATGATAAAGAACCGCCCCTACTCATGGTGGGTAGAGAACGCCGATCAATATCGATTTGCCGAGCAAATTGAGTTGCACTACGGCATTTTTGAAGCTGATGGATATTGGTGCCGAATGCCCTCAGCATCCGATAGAATCCATCGTCCACCCCCGGGGTATGTGGGGGTGTACACGAGACAGCTTCAGTATGGGCTGAGGTTCCCTTTGGACGTTTTCGTCCGAGACTTGCTGATCCATTACAACATTTCCCTATGTCAGCTAACCCCCACCAGCATCCGAAGGGTGATGACATACTTATGGGTCTGCAAGTTCTTCAGATACGTGCCGAACCTGCACTGCTTCAGAAAGCTCCATCGGCTAGTGCCAAATATTCAGAGTGGGCACGGAAGCCATGGTTCTGGGTGGTATCGGATTGAGTCCCGGCCCCAATACTTGACCATGTGGCCAAATGACTCTTCAGACAAGGACTGGAGAGGTCAATGGATTTGGGTTAGGGCACCCATAGATCCGGGCCACCCTTGCGTCTTCAGCGCTCCCCGGTACTTAGCTGAGCCTGATCCCGAAATGGGAAGTCTAGGTCCCCCGCAGATAACGGGGCGGATCCGAACCTGGATCAGCAACATATCTTCGGCAAGCTGCCGAACCCGGGGGGGAGTGGTCGAATGCAGCATATCCCGGAGACTTGGCTCCCCGATACGCATTACGTTTTCCAAGAGAATATGCTAGCAGCTGTTGGCCTCAGCCGAAAGTTTAAGGATGGTAAGCTTCTTCGGCTGGGGCCGAGGCTTTTAACTACCTCTTTTTCTTCTCTCGCTTTGCTTTTTATGCTGTGCCAACATATCTGAGCTAAACTTTTTCCCTTTCCTTTTTTCAGAGCGGGACGAGACCAACGTTGGTATTAACTACGCTCGTCTTGGTGTTAACCGAGAGCGAGTTGTAACTGAACGGGCCCCGTCTATCACTGAGCCGAGGCATAGGGAAGTTCATCTGGACTCTTCCCACTTCCAAATTGAGGCTGTTGCTCTGTATCAGAGGCAGAAGCCTTGGTGGAAGAAGAGAGACCCTTGGTTTCAGCTGCTGAACGAAGAAGCTGAAGCTGCCCGCACAGCCGAAGAGGTTGCACGGGTACTTGAGGCTTGTGAAGGAGGAGAAGGGTCCTCCAGAGCTGCTGAAGCCGAAGCTGCAGCTAGAGCAGCTGAAGAAGACGAGGCTTTGCTGAAGACCTCGGTGAGCTTTCAGACAACTTTTTTCTTTTCTTCTTTTTTTTTTTTTTTTTTTTTTTTTACTCACACTCTTCTTCCCCCTGTCTGTTACAGTCTGAAGAGAGTAACAGACACAGAGAAGGCAAAGCTCCTGTTCGTCCCGAAGATCAAATACAAGAGTCTTCAGACTCAGATATGGACGAGCAGCCTCTTCTGAAAAGGCGCCGAAGGATGGCCATCATCGGCCCTCATGATTTTCAGCAGAGGCCGATGACCATCGGCGTCGCAATAAGGGAACCTGAGGAAGGCAATGGATCGCCGAGGGTTCCCCAGCCAACACCCCAATCTCCTCAAAAGACCCCTCCGCCACCTCCTGAGATGGAGGTGGATCAGAGAACTCCCGAACCTAAGGGAGGGGTCCAAGAAGAAATCAAGGAGAGTGCTGCTGAGCACGAAAATAAAGATGCCGTGATGTCAAGTGCTGAAGGCTTCACGGCAGATATCGCAAGAGAGGTTGAGGCTTTCGTCCTCACCCCTGAAGAAGAGGAGGTCATAGTACTTGACTCCTCTGAGAAGGACGATGCTGAGACAACCAAAGCTAATCAAGCTCCATCGTCGTCCTTCCCTTCTTTCCAGACTCTGCATTCTGGAGAAATGGGTTTCTCGGCCCCCCGAATTCCAATCCCAGATCACATCTGGGACCTCATATGGGGTCAAAACCGAGAAGGAGCTGAAGCCTACTTCGGCAGTTTTGCTGGCATGTCCGAAGTAGACAGGGCAAGGATCTGGTCGCTGAAGGCCACTGCTGGGATGGGCGAATCCAGTAGATCAGTTCCTGACCCAGCCAGGTCTAACCAACTGCTGATGATGCAGGTAATTTTCCTTCATTTCCTCCGAAATTCAGCTCTATTTTTTTTTTTATTACTTATTTTTTTTTTGTCTTCCTGTTTTCAGTTCGTGCACAATCAGACTCTCACTGTAGAGCTGATTGATACCCTACAAGATAGGGTAGACGCTGCTGTGCACGAAAGGAAGGTGGCTGAAGAGGAAGTTAAGCTTGCTAAGCTGAAGCAAGCAGCAGCTGAAGAGAAGCAGCAGGAGGTTGAGGAGTACGGTAAAAAAGCTGCTGAAGCTCTGAAAACCTTCTGCGATGCTATGGAGATGGAGGTTTTTCCCCCACTGATGGAAGGGGAAAAATTCCTCCAGGAGCATATGGGAGTGGACGTCTCCAAATTCAAGGCTGCTATTGAGAGCCGAATTCAAGAAGGAACTGCTGCACAAGCTGAAGTGCAGCAGCGTCTAGAGGCTCTTGAAGCCAGCCGAATGGCTGTTGAAGAGTTGCTCTTGGCCAAAGACGTCCAACTCTCAGAGGCTGCTGCTGCTGCTGAAGCCCAAAGAGCTAAATTTCAAGAGGCTGAGGATCAACTGCTGATCCAGAAAGTTGAAGTGGCCCAGGCTCAGACAAAGGCTTTCCAAATTCAGCAAGAGCTGAATGAGCTGAAGGGTTCCTCCTCCAAAGTCGCTGATGAGCTGAAGAAATCCAAGGAAGACTTGGAGGAGACCCAGAAGAAGCTGGCTGATGCTGAGGCTTTACTCAAAGTCCGTGTTTACACCCAAGAGGAATATGAGATGGGTTTCAGAAACGGATTCCGAGTATGCCGAAGAGTCTGCCTTCATGCTGAGCCGAAACTGGACTGGTCTAAATGTGCTGAGTGGGTTCAGAATCCCGAAGACCCTCACATGAAGTATGCAACTCCAGCTGAAGCTGAAATTCTTAAGGCTGAGGAAGCCGAAGAGGAAGCTGAAAGACTGGAGTTGGAAGCTGAGCAGAGGGAAAGGGAGGCTCGGCAAAATGCAAAGCCCGCCTCTTCGGCTGCTGGGGCTGAGGCCACCATGGGACTCAACGCTGATCAGTCTGATCCCCCGGCTGAAGCATAGGAACTCGGGCAGTCGTCTTCAGAATCTTGCGGTTCATCATGTGCTTAACTTTAGACTTGCCGCTTTCTGAGTTTTTTGCCTTGTTTTTTGCTTCAGCTTGCCTTGTCGTACAGCAGTTTTATTTTTTTGCTTATGTACGTATTTCGGCAGCTGTTATTTTCCGCTTGTGGGCGGCTGCCGATACTGAATTATTGAACTTGTAGCTCAAAAATTTTTTCTTCAGTTGCTTTATTTTTGAATGCTTTACTGTTTCTTTTCTTCAACTCTGCCGAACATAGCTGCACTGCGTGCTTCTTGCCCCCACAGAAATTGAAGTATGACTTTAGTTGAATAAGCAATTTCTGAACTTCTTCAAAATAGATATCCGAAACACAGGGCCAACTTAAGGCAATGCTTCTGGGATACAAGTCTTACTGAAGATTGACTGTCTGAAAGTTGGATATCCGAAACACAGGGCCAACTGAAGGCAATGCTTCTGGGATACAAGTCTTACTGAAGATTGTCTGAAAGTTGGATATCCGAAACACAGGGCCAACTGAAGGCAATGCTTGGGATATTAGCTTTCTGGGACTAACCTCTTTAGAACAAGTCTTACTGAAATTTGACTTCAGCTGAAAGACCAGCGTTCTTAAAGAAGACGTATATCCGAAACACAGGGCCAACTTAAGGCAATGTTTCGGATAATGGCTCTCTGGGATACAAGGCTCAGTTAAGGCAATATCCCAGGATTGTCCATGGACTCATGTCTTTGGAGAACAGGTCTTACTGATGTTTGATTTCAGCTGAAAGACCAGTGTTCTTTAGAAAGACTGAGTTTTGTAAGCCATCTGAAACCCAGTTACCCGAAGGCGAAGGTTTCAGACGAGGCTGATTTAAAAAGGTTGTTATCCTTGATTTTCTGTCTATCTTTGAAAAATGGATACCCGAAACACAGGGCCAACTTAAGGCAATGTTTCGGATAATGGCTCTCTGGGATACAAGGCTCAGTTAAGGCAATATCCCAGAATTGTCCATGGACTCATGTCTTTGGAGAACAAGTCTTACTGAAGTTTGACTTCAGCTGAAAGACCAGTGTTCTTTAAAAAGACTGAGTTTTGTAAGCCATCTGAAACCCAGTTACCCGAAGGCGAAGGTTTCAGACGAGGCTGGTTTAAAAATTTTCAACTGTTGCTGTTATCCTTGATTTTCTGGCTATCTTTGAAAAATGGATACCCGAAACACAGGGCCAACTTAAGGCAATGTTTCGGATAATGGCTCTCTGGGATACAAGGCTCAGTTAAGGCAATATCCCAGAATTGTCCATGGACTCATGTCTTTGGAGAACAAGTCTTACTGAAGTTTGACTTCAGCTGAAAGACCGGTGTTCTTTAAAAAGACAGGTTTTGTCAGCAATCTGAAACCCAGTTACCCGAAGGCGAAGGCTTCAGACGAGGCTGAATAAAAAACCCTCAAAGAGTAGATAGAACAAAGAAAATTTTGAAAGGATAAACAGTTGTAAATTTTATATAAATGGCGGCTCCAAGGCCTGTCATTAGTTCAAAATGTACTTACAAAGATTGTTCTGCCCCGAAGGGTTTACACATGGTATTTTTTCAGTACATCAGCATTCCAGTGATTCTTCAACTCAGTTCCATCCAACTGCCGAAGTCGGTATGTCCCTGGCTGAAGCTCATCATAAATTTCATAAGGTCCCTCCCATGTAGCTGAGAGCTTCCCATGGATTCGGCCTTTCTGAACTGCAGCAGCATTCCGAAGGACAAGATCCCCAATTTTGAGAGGCCTTGCATGGACCCTTCAGTTATGGGAGATGAGGTCTGAACTTATCCCGGGCATATCAGCTGCCGAGAAAGCAAACACATCTCTGTTATCCCGCAGGAGCTAAATAAGTTCACAACGGGTGTTAGGATCAAGGTCCATCCCGATTGTTACACATTTCTCAGCATCTCCTTCGGCCAACTCTGCTGTTTCAGTCTGTTGGTCCATGTCCATTGCTGATGGACTGGACTCTTCAGAATCTGGTCTGCTGCCAATGTCAGCAGGTGTCCCAGTCTTTGTGTTCTTCGGCTGGCTCTCTGAGTCTTTCGGCTCAGATGAAGAGTCAACCTTTTCCCTTTCGGGACCTTTTTCTCTGGGCACTGATCCTTGGGCCGAAGCACTTAGGCCTTTCGGCTTTTTTGTGCTTGGCTCTCTTTCTTTTTCTTTCTCCTCTTCATCCTTGTCGTTATCTGGGCGACTACTGGATGGCTTGAGGTAGTTGCACCTTCGGGCGTCCTTCTGGTTGCCCTGTATCCTTTCGGGGAAGCCGGCGTCTGAGACGTAAATCATCAGCTGATGATAAGTTGAGACGACCCCTTGGATCTCGTGAATTATGGGTCTCCCCAAAATCACGTTGTACACTGAAGGAGCGTCGATGACCAAAAACTCAATCATGACGTTCCGGGCTGCCTCATCGCAACCGATGGTGACAGGAAGTGTCACCTTCCCATCTGGATAAGTTGAAGCCCCATTGAACCCGGATACCGGATAGGGTACCGGCGTAAGGTGCTTGGGCTTCAGCTTAATTTGGTTGTAGGCCTTTCGGAACAGAATGTTTGCTCCGCTGCCACCGTCAACAAGGACCTTACTGACGTCGTGGTTGGCCACCGTGGCGATGATCACCAACGGATCCTCGTGAGGGAACGTAATCCCCCGGCAGTCGGCGGCTGTGAACGTCATGTTCGGCACCGGCGACTGGGGAGATTGAATGTCAGCGTTGTTCACCTGGTGAGTCAAAGCTCTAAGGTGACGCTTGTGCTCCCTCCGAGAGTATATTCCTCCCGAGATAACATTGATCGGAGGGAATTTCCCCTCCGGTTTTTTACTGTTTTTCCGAGGGAAATCAAGGTCCTGCCGAGGGTCCTTTGCTAACCTTTCGGATTCTTTTTTCTCGCGGTGATCCGCGATGTATTTTTTCAAGTATCCCTTCCGGACCATGTCTTCTATCTGGTCCTTCAGCTGGATACACTCTTCAGTGTTGTGGCCCGAAGACTCGTGGAACTCACACCACTGATTTTTATTTTTTCGCTGATACCACTCTGGGAGTGGTCTCGGCTTTCGGTAACTCTGCTCCTCCTTCGTCACACTGTAAATTTTGGCGCGTGGAAGAGAGAGCGGAGTGTAGGACTCGTATCTGCCTGTGTATGAGGCAAACCTGTCCTTCTTTAGGTCGCTGGCCGAAGATGGCTCCGAGGCCTTTGATTTTCCCTTTGCCTTATGGCCTTGGCCTTCAGACAAGGGTATTTGCCTCTGTTTCCCTCCCCCGGATTGAGGTTGGGTTTTTGCTTTATTCCATTCTTCGGCTCGGATGAACTTATCCGAAGCACTAAGAGCTTCCTCCAAGGTCTGCGGGGTATGCATGACCATGAAGTCTAGGAATTTTCCTGGCTGAAGGCCATTCTGCATTGCAAAAACAGCTAGCCCCTGGTCCAGCTGAGAGACGCTTGATGACTCGTTACTGAAACGGGTCAGGTAGTCTCGGAGGCTTTCGGTTTCCCCCTGTTGCAGACCCATGAGCTCTGCGGTAGTCTTTTCTCGGCGGTTTGCCGTGGAAAACTTGCTCCTGAACTTGGAGGACAGATCATCCCAACCTGTTATGGAGCCTTGCCTTACTCCCTTGGAGATCCACGCTTGCGCGACCCCCTTGAGAGTGGTTGGGAAATATTTGCACCAAGTTGCCTCGGATCTGGGGCAAAGATGCATATGAGCCTCATACGAGGCCACGTGGTCCTTCGGATCCGTGGTCCCGTCATATGTGATATGCGACGGTATTTTAACCGTGGGTACGCGCTCTTCTAGTATCCATTGCTCGAATGGTGAACTAGCGGGAAGCATAATGGCCTTGCCCTTGTTCCTGGCCGAAGGGACCGCGCTCCGCCCTCTCAGAGAGGTAGGAGTGGTTTTCGTCCCTGGCTGGGAAGTCTGGGCCTCGGCTGCAGGGAACGTGAGGCGACTACGCACGCTCGGTTCCTGGCCGCCGAGTCGGTCAAGGACGCTTCTGCGAGCAGTCTCAGGTTCCCGGCGAGTAGATTCTGGCCGAGAAGCTGAGCTGCTGCTCTTATGCGCTGCTGGTCTTGAGGATGAGGATCCTTTAAATAATTGAGAGTTCTTCTTCCTCTGTTTTTCATTTTTCCAAGAATCCTCCTCCCACTCTTCCAGTTCCCGGAAGGAAGGAAGCTTCCCACCGTCATGGTCTAACTTCCTCCGCTGATGCCGGGTATGCGGAGGAGTTCGATCACGAGGCGGTGGCATATTCTGTGCCCTCATTGCCTCCATGAGTACTGCCAGCGCTCTTGCCACCTCCTCCGAACTGGGCCCCGTCAAAGGGGTCCCCGGCCGAGTGTGGTAATGAGGCCGTGCAGCCGATGGTTGGCTTTGGGACACCGAATATGTCCTATGATCAGACTGACCCCTGCTAGACCGAGAGTGGTCCGGCCTATATTGGGAGTCATGCATTATAGGAGATAGGGAATCCTCCTTGTGTGATCCTCCCCCCGAGCCGGCACCCTTGGGAGAGTTCCGGTCCGGCGAGGGCGATGGTGTAGGGGTTTTAGGCTTTTCGCCCGCTCCTTGACGGAGGCTTTTGCTCTTGCGGTTCTTAGCCATGGCTGCTAAGATAATTGCAAGATGATCTTGGTTAGGAATTTGGCTTAAAGATTTTTGAAAGTCTTCCCCACAGACGGCGCCAAATTGTTTCGGTTGAAAACAATGGGACCTTGCCGAAGGTCCACTAAAATGGAGAAGACTGGATTCGATCCAAGCTGTGTTGGGCCGAAGGTTTCCTGCACAGTGAACACACGTAAACTAGCCTCGGGGGTGTTTCCGAGGAAGGCCCCTCCGATGCTAAAGTCAGTACAATGTGTAAAAAGGAAGACACTATGCAAGAGAGTTTGTAGCTTGAGGCTTTTGTGGAGTATTTCTCAATGCAAGAATGAGCATATGAATTGCAATAATCGGTGTATGAGATAATGCAAGTGACAATGTGTCTGATAGTGTATGATCTCGTATGTGATGTTATGAGATGTCTTCTTGAATGTGTTAATATGAGGGCTTTTATACCTCATCATATTTGGAGAGGTTGGGCTTTAGCCCAATTGGCTTACTTTGTGGGCTGACTTTTGACTTTTGAGCAATTGGAGAGTTGAACCTTGACCTTGGGCTTTTAATTGGATCATTTAGTGCTCAGGCCCAATTTTGACTAAATTGGACCCAAACAGTATGTAATGTAATGTAATTTTTCATACAGCTAGAATTTTTATTTTTTTTTTCTTTTTTTTTTTGAAACATCAAACAGCTAGAATTTGATCCGATATTATGTTACACATGTAGCTACTAGATTACATAACTTGATTGTGTACACTAAGATTGAGCCAAACGTTTATGATGCTATTTTAATAAATCATCAGGCGAACTACTATGAGTCACTATCTAATGAATTAGGTCTGCTTGTTGTTTGGGTATTATAATGCTTATAAAGTTATAAACCCAATGAGCATCACAAAGCCCTGCTTTTTACAAGATTTGTTTTTTACTTTATATTTATTTAATATCTATAATTTAACAATAATGGGTCCATAGCTCAGTGGTAGAGCAATTGACTGCAGATCAATAGGTCACCGGTTCGAACCCGGTTGGGCCCTAAATTAACCTTAATTTTTTTTTGGCCTTTTCATTCTAACTTTTTGTTCATCTAATTTAAATTGGTTAATTATTTTTGCCTTTTTTCATTTTCATTCTAACTTTTGTTCATGTAATTTAAATTGGTTAATTATTTTTGCCTTTTTTCATTTTCATTCTAACTTTTGTTCATGTAATTTAAATTGGTTAATTATTTTGTTTTTGAGAATAATATGTTTGCAACTTAACCAATTATGAGAAAAGACTTGCATACTAAGGGCCTGTTAATTTCAGTTCAGTTCAGCTCTAATCAGTTCAATTCAGCTCCTAATTTCCTTCTCTTATAAAATATTAATTTCAGTGTTATTTAGTTCAATTCATCTCCAATCAGTTCAGTTCAGTTCAGTTCATCTCCAATCAGTTCAACTTAGTAAATGTGAACAAATCCTTAAATATTGGATTTTGCAATGACTTTAGGAGTAGTATTTGTCTTGTCATCTTGTGACTGGGATCGATACTCCTTTGTTAATCTTCTTTGTTTAATTATCAATGACCAATCAATTGATTTTGGTGGTTTGATAATGTGTTTAAGAGAATCTTGTTCTAAACTTCTAATTGATGAAATGAACGTGGATTGAACCAAACTTTGGATTAGGGACTTAGGATTGAGCATTTCTTGACTCATGACCCGACTCTTTTTTTTTTTTTTTTTTTTTTTTTTTTGACGGGGTATGAAGCTAGTTAATAAAGAAAGGGATTGCAAGATTTGCAACAAGCATTTTTTAATCGTAAATATTAACAGACTTTTTTTTTTTTGATGGGGAAAATGAACATAGTATATTTTCTTAATTTGTACTCGTACTAAAGTTTGGTTCATGCAATCACTTTTGGTTTTTGTTGTTTCTATACTATCTATTTCGTAGTAATTACCCATGTTTTTTCTCTACCTTTGATAAAGTATTATGTAAAACGGACTCATGTGAGTTTGGTCATGCAAACAGGAAAAAAAAAAAATTGTTAGAAATTAGATAATAATAGTCAGAGATTAAATTATAAATATCATATATTAGGTTATAAGTGTCGGAAATTAGATACTAATGGTTTTTTTTTTTTAAAAAAAAAAAGATAAAAATGGTCAAATACTATATTATACTTATCAGATATTAGATTATAATTGTTAGATATTAGCTTTTAATTAATAGAAATTAAATTATAATGGTTAGATATTAGATTATAAATTTCAGAAATTAGGTTATATATATATATATATATATATATATATATATATATATATATATATATATATATATATATATATATATATATATATATATATATATATACACACTAGTTTTGCGCCCCGTGCGATGCCCGGGTGGTTTATGAAGTCTATTTAAATCTACCCAACGTGGCGCAACACTCAAATTTTATTTTATCAAAAATAAAACTCTAAACTAACAATTTTGTCCTAAAATTCTATCAAAATTTGATTCAAAATAGTATTATAAACTAACTTTTTTATCTTATGAATTCTATTTGAACCTACCCAACATGGCGCGACACTTGGCGAAAAGTTAGAACGCCAAATGTCACAGCCTCGTGACCTGGCTAAAAGTTTAGCTTTATATATATATATATATATATATATATATATATATATATATATATATATATATATATATATATATATATATATATATATATATATATATATATATATATATATATATATATATATATATATATATATATATATATATATATATATTAGATTATTTTAGTCATCTATCAGGTCGCCAAAAAACCCCTTTGAACCTTGGTTGAAACTTCACACAAGATCAATTCAGTATTTTGAGGTACACAAAGTCTTATATGTGGTTGGCCACATGATGTGGTCATCCATCTTGAGGATTACTTCGTTAGTGTTATAGGGGTTACTTGTTCAGTATTGCAGGGATTACTTTGTCACTGTTACATGGTTACTATTCCAGTTGTTCACACTAACGATAGAATTTCTCAAAATTATACTGAGTATGTTTTCTTCATAGATGTTGTCAAATTTGTGTTTCATTTCTTGTTGGAGAGTTGAATTGAACTATCCGACAAGATTTAAAACTCAAATTATACTAGTATAAGATCTGGCTCTGGCATATGTATACGAATCAAGATATTTCAGGTATTTCTCCTTTTTTCTTTAAATTGTTGTTATTCCTTATTCCAATTTATAATAATCAATTATTTAATTTGTTTCAGATCTTTGATCATTTAATTTGAGTTGTACTTAAATAATTTCATACTACTATACATGATTAGAGTTTCATTTTTACTACGGAGTAGTTTTTTTGGTCAATCCGCTAATTTGGGTTCAAAGACCTGGTTATTGGGCGGGTCTGTTCAGGGTCGGTTGCGGGTCAGGGTCAAAGAGGGTCACATTTTATAGGGTCAATATAGGGTCGGGCCAATGCGGGTCGCGGGTCGATAATGGACGGGCATACAAAATATCAATTAAAATAAATATTGGACAAAGCCATTATTAAATACATATGAATACAAATTAATCTATATAATTATTTTTACATTATGTATTTTCTTTATCAACTAAATTGGAAAAACATGTTGGCCCTATATTGACCCTACCCAATAAGGATCATGTCCATTAAAAGCCCTATAAGCTTGGCCCTAACCCTATTATCATTGGGCTACCCTGTCCAATAACCACTCTAGTTCAAACCACAAGTATATTCTAGTTCAAACCACAAGTATATTACATTCATTATTCACAAGTATATGGAGACTATAATTACAAGCTACTTTAGCATCTAAAGATAGACGACAATACAAGATGTCAACAAGTATCACTGATATACTCGCCAAAATCAGATAAAACTTTATTATAAATATTTCAGAAAGAGTAAATTCACTGAAATTATTGCTAGACAATTTCAAGTATTGTCCTTATCAATTTCTACTTTACAGCTTTCGTTTGGATTAGAATAGATGGCACTATATGTGGTTTCAGCAAACACAAGGGCTCTAACTCACTGTTTATTGGTAGGGAAAAGTTGTACTCCTACTTTTATTGATTGAATTGAATGATTTTAGCCACATTGAATGGCTACTAGTAACACCATACTATATTCCTAATATCTTACTTGTATTATTTACTAATTCAAAACTCTTTTTCCACACCAATATTCACAATCAATGGCTGATTCAGTTCTGTACGGCATTGCGCAGGAAGTCTTGAAGAACCTGGGATCAACTGCCCTTACCGAGATTGCCTCGGCTTGGGGATTCAAGGCTCGGCTTGAGAAGCTCAACAACACCATCAACACCCTCAAAGATGTGTTGTTGGATGCTGAGAATAAGCAAGCTGATAGCCGTGCTGTTCGTGATTGGCTTGAAAGGCTTACCGCTGTTGTCTATGCTGCTGACGACTTGTTCGATGAGTTTGTTACAGTTGCTGCACGTAAACAGCTCATGGGTGGAAACAAAGTGACTAGAGAGCTACAAACTTTCTTCTCCCGCTAAAATCAGATAGGCTTTGCCTTCCGTGTTTCCCGAGAGATTAAAACAGTTCGGGAAAAGCTTGATGAGATTGTCAGAGACAGTACACAGTTTAACTTTGTACTTTCTCATGAGGAGGGGAGAGTAATGAAGAGGCCTATGAGAGATCAGACTTATTCTTTTGTTGATGCTGAGCAGGTTATTGGTAGAGATGATGATAAGAAAGTCATCTTGGACATGCTGCTCGCTTCTTCTTCCACTGATGGCGAGGTCGCGCAGAGGGACAAGATGCTCCCTGTCATCACAATTGTGGGAATGGGTGGCATGGGGAAGACCACTTTAGCTAAACTCATATTCAATGATCCTCAGGTTGAGGAATGCTTTGAGATGAAATTGTGGGTGTGTGTTTCAGATGTCTTTGATATCAAGGATATCACTGAGAATATCCTCAAGTCTGCAACCAACAAAGAGATACCCAAGTTAGAGATGGAGCAGCTACAGGGTCAGTTGCGGAACCAAATCGGTGATAAAAAGTACTTGCTTGTTCTAGATGACGTGTGGAATGAAATTCGTGAGAAATGGCTTGAGTTGAGGGACCTCTTGAAGATTGGTAGAAAGGGAAGTAAAATCGTGGTAACTGCTCGATCAAGGGATGTGGCCGAAATAATGGGCACTTTTCCTCCTCATGAGTTACAAGGTCTATCAGAGGAGAAGTCCTGGGAATTATTTAAAAAGATGGCATTCAATGAAGAAGCTCAACAAAATCCACAACTACTGAAGGTTGGCAAGGAGATTGCCAAGAAGTGTGGGAAACTTCCTTTGGCCATAAGAACCGTAGGCAGTCTGCTTTATGGTAAGGAGGAGATAAAGTGGTCGTCAATCAAGGATACAAGTCTTGCAAAAATACCTGAGAGCCAAAGTGAAATTATGAGCATTCTCAGGCTTGTGGTCGCCATTGAAAAATTGCTTTGCTTATTGCTCTTTGTTTCCAAAAAACACTGGGTTGAAGAAAGAAATTTTGAAAGAGCTTTGGATGGCTGAGGGCTTCATTATTCCAGAAATCGATGAAAATCAAAGTCTAGATGAAGCTGCAGAGGACTATTTTCAAACTTTGCTGCAAAGGGGATTTTTCCAGGATATAAGAAAAGATGAATGGGGTGCTATTACGTATTGCAAAATGCATGATCTTGCTCAAGAAGTGGCTTGAGTCAAGTTCAAGCTTGCAAATTTAGCAGAAAGCAAACTTAATGGCAAAATCCTCCACTTGTCCCTTGCTCATCATTTGTCCTACTGGTGGAAAATTCAAACTGGCATGCTAGATTTGAAGCTGATGCGTACCTTTCTTTTGGCACAGCCAAGATATCATGATACGCCATCTTCCCTCTGCAAATCAATATGCCAACAGTTAACAACGAGGTTTAGCTGCTTGCGGGTATTGGATCTCCGTAGATTCACCATCAAGAGCTTGCCAAATTCAATAGGTAAACTCATTCACTTGAGATTCCTCAGTTTAATTAATACAAATATTAAAAAACTCCCTGATTCAATCACAGATCTTCAAAATTTGCAAACGCTATATTTATGTGATTGTTCCGAGCTTAGAACACTTCCAAAAAATATTAGAAAACTTGTTAATGTTAGGAGGCTTGATCTTAGAGATTGTGATAGTCTAACTCACATGCCATCAGGGTTAGCAGGATTGACTTTGCTAAATATACTGCCTAAATTTATAGTAAATTATGATAAGTCTTCTGGAGTGTTTTGGAACAAGCCAAAAAGTACTGCTAAATTGAGTGATTTAAAGGAACTCAATAACTTGAGAGGTGAGCTGTGGATAGAGATCTATAGAGATTTTGAGATGAACATGGTAGAAGAAGCAATGGAAGCAAAGTTGACCAACAAACAGGGGCTGATCGGATTGATAATAAACTTTTTAGACTCAGATGATGATACATCTGATAATGAATGTAATAACCATGATGAAGTTGTGCTGGAGGGCCTCAAACCGCATTCTAATATAAGGAAATTGAGGATTGAAGATTACAAGTTGGGCAAGGAGGGGTGATTTGTGTATTACTCTTCCATTTTTGGTTGAAATTACACTTCTCAATTGTAGTTGTCAACAAGTCCCCGTGTTTAGTCAATTACGTTTCTTGAAGCGTCTACAGATTGAAGGTATACATAGCGTGGAATATATGGAGAATGGTGTATGTGACACTTCCTCGTCATCATCAAAATCACAAGGGATGCAAACTCTATTCTTCCCATCTCTTGAAGCACTTGCATTGAGGGATATGAAAAAACTTAAAGGATGGTGGAAAGGAGTAGAACCGATTGAGAGTACAAATGATTCAAAAAGTAGTACATTGTCGTCTGCATTAGTAGGGACTGACCAACAATATGATTATCATCAATCATCCATGCAATTTTTTAGTCTCTCAAAATTACTTATAAAAGATTGTCCGAAGTTGAAATACCTGCCACATTGTCCAAAAGTGGAGGTTTTGAAACTAATCGGCACCAATGAGAGGCTCTCAGTATTGAAGATGGCAACTCCTCTATCAACAACAACTGCCTTTTCTTCTTCTTGTTCTGGTTCGGGAAGGGCTGATTTGAAGTTTAAGGGGCTGAAAATGGATAATGTGGAAGACCAACTTATGTCCCTCCCTAAACATTGTCTGCACCGGCTTTCTTCGCTATCTGTCGAATCTGATAACAAGCTAGTGAACACTAAAAGTCTAGGAGAAGCGTTTGCAACTCTATCTTATTCTCTTCAAAATTTGGAATTCATCAATTGTGGTAAGTTGAGAAGCATATCTCAAGGACTGGAACATCTTACCGCATTAGAGAAGTTGAGCTTCTGGGATTGTGAAGTGCTTGATGTATCATTAAATGAACAGCCAATGGAAAATAGAGAGGGAGATGAAATGATGCCATGGAAAGCCTTCAAAACTAATCTCCGCTCTTTGGAATTTGTAGGACTTCCTAAAATGGTGGGTCTTCCGAGTGGTCTTCAACATTTGACGAACCTCCATGATCTGAAACTAATACAAAATCATGAATTGAGGGAAATACCAGAATCGATAAGTTGTTTGTCCTCTCTTCAACTTATGGTATTGCGGGATTGTCCCAAATTGACATGTCTACCAGAAGCCCTACGCAAACTCACCTCCCTAAATAAACTCGTTATTCAAAGCTGTCAAGGATTGACAAAAAGATGTCGACGCCCAAATGGTCTCGACTGCCCCAAGTTTCAGCATGTCCCTACTGTTATTGTAATGTTATAATGTGACATATAGATATTTTTTTTATATTGCATACAACAAATCTTACAAATAGTTTTGATCATATGTGACAAAATTACATAATATTTTTTTTTCTTAAATTATTGTCCACAATAAATCATGAGAAATGGTGCTCATCAGTTTTTTTTTTATTTTCTCTTTGACAAACATCAAAATTTTCAATTATCTTTGTTACTCATGTATTACTGCTATTAATTCAATGAATGGTGACATTAGTTAATCATTTTAATCATATGTGACGTTTTGACTTTGTGCACTGTTCACAAAATTTACTTTGACATCTTTTTTAACTGATTGCACTAACAGACACAATTTCAACAAATTCCATAATCAAGTTCAAATTGATACATACTAAATACAATCAGTTCGAAATTATTTAAATCAATCAATCAAAACCATGAGAAGATAGATGGTTATTATGATAACCATTACCAATTGGCTTATCATCACACTTAACAACGTCATCCCCTGCATTAAACTCCTTAAACTGAGCTATCCTACCAAGCTCTTCAACCTCCTCAATGACGCGATCCAACCTGGCAACTGTTTCCGCTAGCAATGATGCAAAGGCCGCAAATGGTAATGCTTCAGCAAACTCTAGGCTTGTGATAGCAATCTATCTTGCTTAATGTAGGCCTTTAACATTTTTCTTTCTCCTCCACCTTCCTTCTCTTTAGGTGTTAGAGCCTCAGCAGCCGTAGCAGTCTTTTGATCTCGCTTATTCTTCCACTCGAGTAGGGCAGAAGAGTCAGTCTTAAAACTTGGTATGGCAAAATTTGTTGAGGCTATGGTAGGGGAGTTTTATAGCCATTGTTGGCAGAAGTTGCTCAGGTAAGAAAGTTGGGTGGAGCAGGGTGGTGGTTATCAAGGGTGGGATTAAGAAAGAGCCGAGGTTGAGACTTTAAGGCAGTATCAAGGTCTTGTAACGCTTCATGGAGGTGGTCTGAGAGGATTGATGGAGAGCAATGACGCCGTTTTTTTATGCTCCTTGCTAGTTCTCTTAGTATTTTTGAGACTTCTGCTGCAAGTCGGAAGCAGGGGTCCTTGAACAATGCGCAAACTGCTTTTGGAGTCTACAAAGGTCAAAAATCATTGAGGCTACATAGAAAAACTTCACATAGATTAGCATAGAAAGGTTACTCTAGTGATTAATCAGAAATGTAACTGCAGTACCTGAATTTTCTGTCTGCAACATCCGTGCAAGGCAACAACAGTATAGCCAAAATGTCGAAGCACTGCTCCTACCTTAACATACTGCTTCCATGGGAACCGGTAGCAGTACCTTGATGCCCGAGGCTCCCAGCTTGCATATAATGCCTGAAACAACCAGAATTTGACAAACTGCTTATCTTGAAAGTAAAAATATGTACTAAGAACTGTAAGCTGTTGTTCAATAAACTACTGTCCTATGTAAGTTTAAGCATAATATGCATCCTTACCAGGGCCTCATCTGCAGATTTTGAATCCAAAATTTCCTTATAAATAGGATCATCAGACAAATTATCTTCTTCAGCTTCTAATTTTGCATCTACTTAGACTCTTGCCCTTAACTAATTAAGGTCACTTTTATACTTAGTTAGGGTCACTTTTTCTCTTGAGTAAGATCAGTTTTGTCTTTAGTTAGGGTTACAATTGTCCTTGAATAGGGTCACTTTTTCCTTAATTAAGATATTAATCAGGGTCATTTTGATCATCTATACTTTATCCCTCTAGTAGGGTCACTTTTTTTTTTAATTAATCAAGGTTACCTAGCTTTATCCTTAGTTATGAACTTATCACCACTTTAGGACCTATTCTGATTTACTGAAAACAACTGAACTAAACTGACTGGAGCTGAGTTAAACTGAATTGAATTGTTTATGAGAGAAGGAAATTAGGAGCTAAATTGATTGGAGCCGAGCTAAAGTGATTGGAGCTGAAATGAACTGAAATTAAGCTAAACAGAACAAACCCTTAGCGCTTTTGGTATGGGTCAAACTTGTCTTTGATTGGGGTCATTTTTATTCAATGTTAGGATCACTTTTACTATTTTGTTGCTAGCAATTGTTTTTAACAACACAAGAGCACTTAGACATTTTCCAAGCTACAACATTAACCAAAATACATCATACCATTTTAACTATAAGCCTATAAGCAAGCACTACTTATAGTCTACATAAGCTATGTAGGACTTGAACCCACACCATGTACAACTATTGCACATTGCTCTATCATTTGAGCTAATAGCCTTGAAATCAAACATTTGTACAAGCACTCAAAGACCAACTACATGCAACCAAACAACCACATACAACCATTTTTATTCAAGGTAGCTCACGAAAGTATTTCTGACAACTAAGTAAAAAAAATTAGCTAAAGGGAGGGGGATATTGAGTAATAAGAGTATGTTTTAGAAGTATGTCGGAAATAATTTTCTTGTAGTATCAAGTATTACTAGCAATACTAGGCAGCTTAAGGTGAGGGATGTGCGATTTGGAGCTGCTATATGATTTACATAATGTCTAAATCAAGCAAATAATAGCTTGTCCACCTCTTGTACTCATATTCTTATGACTTGAACCTTGTTGGATAAATATATGAAATTTGAATAGACACAAGCACTTTATTTATGATCATATATATACAACTCTTGTCGAATAGTTTTAAATTAATAATCTCCCTAATTTTTAGTGACATATAACTACATAAGTTTATCTCCCATATATATGATTGAAAACCCAAATGCAAAAATTTAGAAAATGAAACACTTACAGAAGTTCATAAAACAATTTTCTTCTGCTCGTCTGCAGATCCCAAAACCTTTGCCCCTTCTTCTCCAATTGGCAATGAAAAATTGAAAATCACCAAGTCTGCCATAACCACAAATTGACAATAAATTATAATCACCAATAATAACAAGAATGCATCACAAAGATGAAACAAAATAATAATGATCACATTCATATGAAGCAATGAATATTTTATAGCAAGACATCTTCTGAATCCCTGAACTTGCAATTTTTTGAGTAATTTAAGTGAAAGCCAAATTCTCAATATAAAGGGCAACTCTAACACTATAATTAAATAATAAAATCGATAATTTACGCAAATTAGACTTTGTATCTCTAATTTTGTTATTAAATCAATATAGCTGGAAACATACCTTTCAATATTTTAAGTAAATTAAGGGTAAGTTTAACAAACACAAAGCATTCACAACTTTATCTTGGGAAGATTTAGTTGAAATTGCAACTTGTGAGAAATTCAATCAAAATAAAATCAACCAAATACAGAATTTTGAGTCTCATAATATTCAATTTATAAATTTGTTTTACGAGAGAAAAAACCTGAGACTAATGACAGGTAACTTCATATAATATACAATTCAAAAGTCCAATAACAATCAAATCATAAATATCGAGACACAAATTCTGAAACTGAAAAATCAATTTATAGATAGATTACCTCAATTTTAATCGAAATTTGAGTCATCAATTAGAAAGAAAATCTTCATAACTTCCAGATCTTTTGAATTTCTTTCAGCCTTTGAAAAATTGAATAAAGGTTTGATATTTGGAGAAATTGCATTTAATGCAATTGTTAATTTATGTAGAGACGTTGTATCGATTGTTGGTTGAAGATTGCAGATTCGAGGGCAAAAATCTGTCGCCGCAAATTCTCTCTTCACGCTGGGTTTGCAATGCATTGTAATTGTTTACGGTTTTTTTTTTCACTTTATTGGCAATATATTCATCAAAATGTTCAAAATCACCGTTTGCTATTAATATTGTGTTCTATTTGTCGGATTTTTACTTATCTGATCTGATCTAATCTAAACTTATTTAAACTCATTATTCTTTATTAGAATTTATTTTATTTATAAATTAAATTGGGTAGCCCGGACTAACCATTTATTGCAATTAAACTTATTAACCTGATATAAGTGAAAATAAGGTGAACAGAATAGGGTCTATTTAACATAAAAATGTATCGCTACATGTTCCAAAGTTTTAACTTTCTCTCTTTATATCCCTAAATTTTTTCTCAAAAATTCCTTCGCATTAACACTGAAAAAGTGAAGTTAGTGACCATTTTCTAATGTTAATGTCCATCACAACCAAAGTGACGTATACAGACGTTTATCACCCTACAAACATATAAAGTCCTTGAAAAAAAGGAAAGAAAAAACTACTTTTTTTTTAAGGGAGGACCAACCAACTTTGAACCTGATCGAGAGCTTCTGAGCTTGTTCTCTTCAGATTAAATTCAATTTAGTTCAGTTTAACTCTTAATTTACTTCTCTCATAAACAATTCAATTTAGTTGAACTTCAATCAATTTAATTCAGATTTAAAATTTAGCTCTATTCGGTAAATCAAAACAAACCCTAAATATATCGAGGACTTGAAAAGTCGAGAGTAAGGGATTGCTACGTGGGCAAATTCTTACATTGACCCTATCCGGCTACCTCTAACTTGTCCTGGTCCAAATTGTTTATTTTTCATCTCAACTCCAACTCTCACTTCATTGTCTTGCTCTTAATGGAGTGATTGATTCCAATCAATCCTTGAGTTGAAGTGTGTCAACCATCTGCTAATGTGTCATCACAATTGAGCATGATTGTCTTAAACTAATTATGCCACAGAATGAGTGTATGACAACATATATTAACTTCTCGAGTAATTTTACAGCATCATGAAGCATCCATCAAAGAGACATTTACATGATGGTATAATCCTGTATGACCACATGCATCAAACTCAAGTTAAGAGGTTTT
Source organism: Chenopodium quinoa (assembly GCF_001683475.1). Classification (NCBI taxonomy): domain Eukaryota; kingdom Viridiplantae; phylum Streptophyta; class Magnoliopsida; order Caryophyllales; family Amaranthaceae; genus Chenopodium; species Chenopodium quinoa. The sequence goes on along the minus strand of NW_018743021.1, from coordinate 1,508,328 downwards.
TTTTTTATTTTTTTTTTTTTTTTCTTCGAAATAAATCCACAATAGTGCATTGATTACCTGTACTATTGTGGATTTTTCGTTTTGACAATATATTATGTAAACGATATACAAGACCTATTGACCTGGCAAAGATTGCACATTTAACCTTAAATTAACTTAGATGTTCAATTTAGGGACACTTAAGGGTGGATATCCCTTGTTATTCGTTCCCCCTCACTTTCAGATTGTCTATCTCACTAATTGTTACTAGTAGTGTAGTTCCTCTTATCTTTAAACATCTTAATACAACAGAACAATATATAAAATGTAACAATGTGAGTAGTATTGAACATCGTCTTGAATTTTCTCATGTTTGCCAACACCAAAAAAAAATATTCACCAAAAAATGTCTCTTTGTCAGATAATATAAACTCCTTTTTCTAGAGTGATTTCCATTGATCAATATTTATAGGGTTACAATGAGAAACATAATCATATTAGGTAACATAAGATATGTACAGATATCAAAGATAATCTTATACAAAATATATCCTAAACCTAAGATAAGAATATTCTATGGATATTCTCTATCATACCCCCGCAGTCAGAGCGGGAGAAAATCGGATGCTCAGACTGGATCTGAATCACGCATCGAGCGGTAAGGATAGTATGGTAACCCATGATCAAAAGGGAAGTAGTATACATGTGCCGGTGATGACGAGAGACCTACATAGAGTAGAGATAAGCACTGCTAGGCTGGAGGAGAAGGAGAAGAGCCGCACACAGACTTGGGCTAAGTTGCAGATTGATAGGTTGTCGTAAACCTGTCAAAAATAAATTCCTAACAAATCCAACTAACAATATAGTAGGGTAAGCAGGGTCGAATCCACAGAGAGATGGTATTCAATCTAACCTCTAAGAAATTGGAGAAACTAAACAAGTCACGAAATTCGGATAGAAAAGTAGTCTAAATTAAAAGAGGGATAAAATAATTAATAAAAAGACATATCAATAAAAATTCAACCAATCAATTATATCTAGAGCAATTGCTAAGCCTACAGTCGTGTCTTAACGCTCTCAATTCAACATATGTAGTTCAGTCGCTAACATAATCAGAATTGCTAATTGTAGGTAACCCTCTAAAAGTAAGATCTTTCAATTCAAACTCTTATTAACAAAAATTAACCAAACAATTGATCAAGTTGCAAGATTAACAATAGAACACTATCAATTAGAGAAATCAATAATCAAAATATTAAAATTATCAATCAAGATTCATAATATAAACATGGATTCCCAAACCTTAGAAATAAACTACTCAAACATGGAAGAAATAATTAAATCTATATCTAAGGAATAAAACATAATTAAAATAAGAGATAGAAATAAAATACCTCAATGAATTGAAATAATAAACCCAAGAATCATCCATGGAAGAATCCATGGAGATGCCATGAGAAACTAGGGTTCAAAAGAGAAAACTAAAAAGAACGTAAAATAATAGAAGATATAAAAGGCATAAGGGAAAAATAATATCTCTTGAGTATTTATAATATCCTAAAACTAATCTAAAAATAATTATAGAAAAGAAATAAGAAAATAATAAATACATAAGTTGCATTACTATTGGACCATAGACGATGACATGGCACGAAGATGATCGATGCAAGAGGGACGAGTGAAGACGTGACAGCGACAAAGCCTCGTGGCTGCTGTTCACTCGCCAAAACCTGCGGGTGCAGGTCAGCCCCTCGGCCTGGCAGTAGCTACGGGTTGCTCGAGTGGGCGCGGGGTATGGTCGCAGGCTACACGCTTGGATTGAAATGGCCTTAACTTCTGTTCTAGAAGTTTTCTTGGGTCGTGTGACCTATAATTGGAAATCTATTCAAGTCTAGTTTCCAACGCAACTTAAATCACTTCAATCTGAACTGTAGAACTCAAGTTATGATCAAAGGAGTGGACAAAGGTCAGTTTTGACACTTTGTAAAATAACGTTTAACTTTGTTTCTAACTCAAATTCAATTCCGAAAAGTGCACAACGACCCTTATGGATTATGTATTCATTAATCACGCATATTAATCTCATACTAAGCTTCCACAAACACATATCCTTCATTGAGCGACCTTGATTCATCGACATTTCATCCTTTTATTGTCCAATTCTTCCAAAACTAATTCGAAAGCGTCCAAATAGCTATAGAGACTACCTAAAACATTAATAAAACACAAACAAAGCGTAATAGAGCACAAAAAGGACAACTTATGCAATTGCGATCTAAAAAGAGATAAAAGACTCAAAAAGCAACTATAAAACTAGCATAAATGTGCCTATAAACTCTATATAAATGTGATTCATCACAGATCCAGAGAAGAAGAAGCTAAGGGATCAAACCATCATCGGGAAGAAGACACTACACTACTACGTGAAATCACAGTTGAAGAAAAACAAATAGAATTGCGCAAGAAAAAAATTAAATTCTACCGCTTGAAATTAATCAATTCTCAAAAGAGAAAACCTAGGTAGCAAGAATCAATACTCCACAAAGATTTCAAGTGCTGCAACAATAAGAGGAGCCAACTTGATAGCAAAAGAGATGTGCAAAAGTTGACCTTATTCTGGTATACCACCACAAAAAAAAAATCTATGTGATTATGTGTAGAAAAACCAATGGGGCAATGTAAGAATCATTGTTGGTCATGAGGAGGTGGAAATAGAGTGCAGCACATGGAGTAGCTTAGGTTGGCAGATATGGTTACTGCCAGTAGTGGGAGGCGGTAGTGCATGCGATTGCCACCAATGATGGAGGCGGCTTTCGCGGTTGCTACTATCGGTGGGAAGCGCAAGGCTATATAAAGATTTTTTTAAAAAAAAAACTTTGAGAAAAGAAAAAAAATCTATATGTGTGTGTTTGCGGAAGCATAAAAAATTTGTGTATATCCCGCCGGTGGGTTTAATTTTCTAACCCACCGGCAGGGTGAGAATTTTTGTATATGATCCCAAGATCTCACCTAAGCTGTGATACTATATCAGATAATATAAACTCCTTTTTCTAGAGTGATTTCCATTGATCAATATTTATAGGGTTTTAATAAGAAACCTAATCATATTAGGTAACATAAGATATGTACAGATATCAAAGATAATCTTATACAAAATATATCCTAAACCTAAGATAAGAATATTCTATGGATATTCTCTATCACTCTTAACCCATTACCAAAATTGTCAGGAGGATCAAATTAGTGAAATATATTTGTGCATTAGAGAAGCTAATCATGGTAATGATTAATGAAAGAACGGTTGTTAAAATGCAACTTGACAACAATCCTCTAATGTTGGCGAAAAGTCAAACAAGACCGAAGAACAAGGTAGGAAGAGGAGAATAGAATCAATGACAAAAGATAAGGCAAGATGATGAGTGAGAAAATCACCATTTGTCACCCAAAAAAGCAACATCTTATAACTTTACCTAATTATAATCATATTTCATGACGTATATTATATTTTTCAAATATTGTTATATTATATGATATGATATGATGATCGAGTTGATAGATGATGCTAATAATTCCAAACTCTAGTGTTGCCCACCATTTATTTCTCATTACACTCTTTTGCTAATCATATCCAACTTAATTACCCTCTTAACAGTTAAGCAGGATCTTGTGTTGGATTTGATGATTTAATTATGATCATGCATCATATACAATCGTCATAAGCATGCAAAAGATCTTAGGTAGTATCAAGTTTATAATCCACTATACTATGACTACATGAAGCTTGCATAATTAGTTTATATTATCATTATTAATTATAATGACTAATTAATTAAAAAGATTGATCTTGCCCCCATATGATAATGATATATAGCAATATTCTCAATGTTTATAACATGTGTGGTCCTTAAGCCAATAGCTTATTGCACTAGTAGATTCGCATACATAATAATAGGCACTAAGAATTAATTAAGCCACAATTTTTAACTTAGAGTATGTTACATTCATCACTCGATTTTTACTTGTCTTAACTTATTAAACTTTATTAGAACTCATTTAAGCTGTAATTTAAACTTAGGTAGTCCTTACTATGTTAACACTTATCTAAATAAAACAAGACCTTATTGGGGTTTTTTTAATGAAAATTTTACAGTAGTCTTTTGAAATTAAATATGACTACCATAATATTTTAATGATTATATTAGTTTATAATTGACATATTTTTCCAAATAGTTAATTATTTACATTAGTGGTATTAAATACTATTATCAACATTTTTTTGCTTTATCAAATTTTTAGTTTCATTTATGTGGTTTTTATTCTTATTTTATAGTTTTTCAAAAAAAAATATTGATTTTGTGTTGGATTAAAATTTTCAAAATTTGAATTTACATTATAGATATTATAAGAATAATTGTGGCCATTTTATACATGAAAATAATGAACAGATCATATTATATATCATTAAAATAATACAATAGTCATTTTTCAAATTAAACGACCGCATACCATTTTTTTTTTATTTAAGTACAAGTACTACTATTACATATCTCACATAATGAACCTAAGTTAAAGAAATTAAATATCTTTGAATATGCAATGTGTACCTAGTTCGATCTAATTGTTAATAAAATAAGTTTTACCCAACTTATTTATTTTTTTTTTATTTTTTTTATAACAACTTAATTGAATACCGTACCTTAAATCATCACCCTATACAATATAACCCAAGTCAAAATTAATTCGAACAATCAGTTTGTCACCTCTATATACACCCCAGTATGTTGTTTATGGGTTGCTATACACTGGATCTATAACTTACCATAATTAACATCCTCCATACCACACCATACACAAACAACACAGAGGAGAATGCAAATTCATTATGGCTTCCAATTTGGCTACGTGTAGTCTTGTATAGCCAAAAGATTAATATAAAAAAAGGTTCACTGAAGAATACTTATTATAGAGCTGAGGCAGCCACAAAACAAGATAAAAAGTGATACAAGATATGGGAGAAAAGACAAAAGAAACCCATTAGGGTTAGTTATATGCATTAAGATTGTGGATTTATGGACTGCCGCCCAAGATTTACAAAAGAAACTCTAATTTATAACCAACAACAATCTAAGTACGTAGAATCAAATTATGTCGGCCAAATCGATCGAGCTTTAATTTTCATGTGGTTTTATTAGTCATTCTGGTTAACAAATTATGGTTTATAATTAAAACATTAGTACATACACTACTAGTCATTTGGTAGTTTGTTACATAATTTGATTATTTAATTCCTTTATGGAGTTGCTAGAGTATCCCTATTAAGTTAGCTAGAATTTGATGTAAATTTCTATTTTAATCTATTTTGATTAAACTCAAAAATTTATGCCTTGGATATATAAAATTAAACAATGTAATAATAATTGAGATTAACCATCAATATTGTTTATGCTAAATTTCGTCAAGTGGGATTGAATAGCAAAATCTAGGTTACGAATTAATAAAATAAAACCTTAAATAAAGTAAATGCGAAAATAAAGAAATGACATTGGTGACGCGGAAAACCCAAAAAAGGTAAAAACTGCGGGTAGAATGAGGATCTATCAAACTTTCACTATGGAAAATATCGAACGAAGGGATTACAATGTATGCCTAGAATAATCAAGTAGCTAGGGTGCTGTGTCTATCGTTGATGGTACCTTCTCCTTATATAGATGATGATCAGGGAAAATCTTAGCCGTTATGAAGTGATAAGTTGCCTCCCATAATTCTCGGAGTTATCTTTTCAAATATTCTCCCTCGACTCAGCCCACTAATAACGGTTGTATCTAGCTGGGGAAGGACTAAGTCTTCCGTGCTTATCGCCTCCTAGAAAATAGGGAAGCAATTCCTATATATTTCATCCGTCGAAGTTGTCTTCTCTTCGTCGAGACTTACTCTTCGCCGAAGCTTGGTCTTCGTCGTTGATATTAGTTGACTTTCGTTGACTTTGACTTATAAAAATTTACCCATAACAAAATATGAAATATCAATAATGAGGTTTCTAGCTATTTTTAATGTGAATAGTGAAAAGTCAAAATAGGTAGAATAAAAAGTCAAAATGAGTGAATAGCTTAAAAAGTCACAATAAATTATTTTTTAAAAAAAAGAAAAGAAAAGAAAAAGGAGTATATTTTATGTGTTTAAAACTATAAGGTGTTCAATTGGTAAAGAGGTCGGGTGTAATTGAATGATAGACTTTTCTAGAGATTGTCCTCGTCGGACAAAATAAAATTCACATTAGGTTATTGTCGATGTTGTTATAAAGCCTAAAGGCTATTCCAAAAAAAGGATGTTGCACCTTTAATTGAACAACCATGGATACAAAGATCCAATCATTTCCAGCAATCGTGCAACATAAATTCAAGGACCGCAATAAGGTGTAAAAATTGACAAAATATTATATCAAAATAATTCAACTAGGACAACTGGCATTTTCTACATAGTCCAGATATGTAGTCTGGTTAAAACCAACCATTATTAATTTTGAAGAATATAATATAAGTGGAATCTGAGTATAGAGATGTAGACATGTGACCAAATAAAAATAAATTATAATGTATGGTAAAAATATGTAAAATAAGAAGTATTATTTGACATTTTCTGATTTCTGGTCTTGGAAATTCCATTGATAAGATAAGTTGTGTGACAGAAAAAATACACAAAAATAGTAGAATGATTAACTTTTGACTACAACTTGGCCTAATAATTAGGTTTCAAATTCACCTTTTACTTGATAAGAACAATTGCGTTTCATTGTCATGATCATATATGTTGTTGTAAACCTTTGGCAACTTTGAAAGGTTATTAGTAAAATTTGTCTCACTTTTGCTTTCTAATTTCACATTAATTGACAAGTTCATTGTTAGGGATATAATTAACCTTCTTTCGTTGTATTAGTGGAAGCATAATGGACCTTTTTTTTAAAAACAAATTTATTATTATTATTGATATTATTATATGAACATCCTCATGTCTTTTCCGTGTGATTGGATCTTTGATAACTTGGTCATCATTATAATTAAATTATACCAAAGTACATAATAATGTCGTATAATTTCAATGATAATCAATACATACTACAGAGTAATATTTAAACTAATTTTGAATTATTATTATAATTCATGTCTAACACTTAATTTAGTTCTTTAAACCCTCTCTTTCTTACAAAATTGATAAGCTATTTTTGTTGCTTTAATTTCTAATGTCAACACCACTTTAAATTTTTTTTTATGCAAACAACACAACATTATTTAATATTATTTAATTTGTCTGGTGGAGTATTATTCTGTATACAAAAACGTAATGATTGAGTAAAAGTTAAAAGAAATTTGTACGTTAGCAATAGATTAAATGATTTTTAATTTTTTAGCTTAAGCCATAAAAATTCAAGCTAAAATAAAGGGTCCTACAATATTACAATTTTTTCTAAATGACGGAATCTTCCGATAGAGATCCATTAATAGTTTATCATGCAAGGGAAAAATGAATTGAGATAGAAATGAGCTAATGTAAGCTAAATGGACCATTTAATTTGTAAGGGTCCTAAGGGAGAAAGCAACACAATATGATTATATATATACCATTATTTTGGAATAATAGGTAGATTTTTTTTTATTTTTTAAAAAAATGATGTGATCAGGAAAATTTAACATATCATCAATTTTGTTGGTGTTGTAAAATTTGTGAGAATCTAGCTTCCTTTCATTTGTTTAGAACTTTTTGACACATCAAAATCAATTCTTTTTTACAACAAAATAATGACAATGCAAAGTGAAAACAATACATCAATCTCAGTCATACCTCATCCCAGAAGAATGTAGATAATTGGAGATATATGTATCGGTTTATCATCTTAAGCTAGAGCAATTAATATTAAATGAGTACAAGTTAATGTATTAAGAAATCATATTAATTAACGTATGTACATACTAACATAAGCAAAACCCTATTCTTCTTTCAAGCTACTACTACTCTTATCAAGTAATTTGTGAAACTTATCTATCAAGATCCAACTAATTTAAAACTTGCAGCATTATTATAATTAAACTAATAGAGATTTTGATTACTCGTAAGCCTGTAACTCTGTACATAAAAAAAGTAACATACACGTTTTTTTTTTTCTTTTTTTTTTTTTTTGAGCCACATACAATGTTCAATTATTAAATGATGAGATTTGTTTGTCACTATATCAAAAACTTCAATCAACAAACCCTACCACAATTTACATTGTTACTTGTACAAGTAACTAATGGCCTGTTATGTTCAACTTAATTTCATTTCAGTTCAGTTCAACTCTAATCATTTCAGTTCAGTTCAACTCTAATCAATTCAGTTCAGTTCCTAATACAATAATTCATTTCTACTCAGTTCAGTTTTTAATTCGGTTCAATCCCAATTTGTTCAGTTCAATTGTTTTCAGTAAATCGGAACATGCCCTAAATTACAACACAAAGACCAAACAAAAACTTTGTAATTAAAGAAAAAGAGAAGGAAAAAGGTTAAAAATAAAATAGAGATTTAAAACACTTTGAGGTAGTTTGAAAAATTTTCACAAAATTTATCAAAGGAAACTAAAATATGAGAAAATGGATAGTGTTATATGCAATCTTGATGTTATAAATAAAACTAAAAAATAAATACCTTTGTGCAATTTTGATGTTATAAAAGTAATTCTTGTCGATTGCAATGTTTTAAAGTCTCACAAACCAAATGAATTTTTTCAATTCGTTAATTAACTTTATCGAGCTCCATAAAAGTAGAACAAGCTTCCAGCAATAAAATTGGAAATTGATACACTTATATTAGGTCTGATTTATATATAAAAAGAATGTGTTACCAATCAAAATTAATGTTGGTGATAATGTGGAATGATTAACACTGGATAATTGGAATGTTTTTTCAGGTAGAATAACAAATGGCAATTGGAGTAACCAATTTTCATCGTTGTTTTCATCGATAGGCCTAACTCCACAAACAACTAATTAAAGGCGGCCTTCCAAATCATAGGCTAAGTAAGATAGCACACAAATTATATACCAAATTTAAAGTTGTCATTATATCGGTCATTTTATACTTTATTATATAGATTATAATAATCATCACGGTTGTATATGTTAATTATGTCACTTAATAGTTAATACATAACTAACAAATGAAAACCATATTTGGTTAAGATGTGACTGATATTTTGATAGCTAGATATACCCCCATCTAGTAGTAGGGGGTTAATATTATTGGTTGGGTGGAATAACTTTGGCCCTAAGTGGTATCCTTTGAAAGGTTAATTATCTAAACTTATCCGAACTCAAATACACATATTAGCCCTGATTTTTGTTCTATGTTTAGATTATTGCTGTTTAATGTTTACTCCTTATTGAATCTGACTAACCTTTATTATATATACACCTCTACTCATTAGCCTAATTTAATTATTATACTACAGATCATGTTTTTTCATTTCAGATATAACGTAAATAACTTAATTTCATTTTATAGATTATAATATAGGTTAGCTAGTCAGGTAATCTTAAGATGATACCGTTGGATATAATTTATTTACTTAAACATACACTCCTTAATTTTATTATGGATAGTAAAATTTCATATTATACTCTGTAGTACGTTTTCAAAAAATAAAAACATTTATTAGTGACATGATGATCTCAATTTATCATTCAAACAACCTGAACACTGCTTTATATGGAGACTTGTATTATTTTTTCAATTCTTTGACTTATTTGCACAAACATTCATCACCTTCCATTATCCCAATTATATAAATGTTCAATCTAAATTAAATTATCACTTTTATTTTAAATTGATAGTGTAATTTTTTATAATTAATTATAAGGAAGATATCTTTAAAAGTGTCGTCCTGTGTCACTTTGAGGCGGAAAATATCATTCAAATAAATAAAGCACTAAATATATACGTAATGTATACTTCGTACGTCGTAAAACTTAGGGTTATAGTATAAAATGAAATACAGCCTACAAGAGTCCAAAACATTAATGCATATAGATTTAATAATTCATTAGCAGATAATTTATAATAAAGACCAAGAAACGACTTTAATTATTAACTAATTTTCATGATCATACTATTTATAGACATATAGTACGTAGGATGTGCTTATCGGTCATTATTATATACATACGATTATTCCAAGTAATTTCTTAATAAGCAAATCTTGACATTGTGTGGGACGTACAAGATATATATGTACCTTTATTTATCAGTTTATCACCATACTATATATTATACGAAGTACAAAGTATAATCGCGATTAATTTTCAGCTTAGCTACTAATGCACGACTCGAAATTATACATGTCCAGGTAATGGGAAGATTACCTATGACTCTATGAGTTATTTTGAGTAGCATGGATATGGTTGCCAAGATTTTTGTGGTCCAAAGTTGGAGGGAAGAATTTTAAGCAATGTGCTAAGCTAGCATGGCATGCATTTGTGTTTTAATTGGAAGATCGAATTTTATTTATTTGTTAGTGTTTTACAATGATATGTACTAAAGGACCTTTAATTTAATTTTAATTTCAAAAGAATAAAAAAAAAAATTGTTTGAAATGCCAAAATCTTCTGAAAGCTTCGGCTTATCTCCACTTCACCACTTGTTTAAACCACCTGGCCTCTTTTAATATTGCATCCGCCGCATATTAATGATGACATTAATATATCTGAGATAATTAGTCCGTATTTTATATACCTTATGAAAGTGTTAAGTATTTAAATTTTTAGACAGGAAAAATTAATATCTTACCAATGGTGTAAGACCCTGTTCTCTTCACCTTAAAAAAATAATATTAAGTAAAAAATAATTTTAGTTTAGTAAAAATAAGTTCAGTTCAGTAAAAATAATTTCAGTTCAGTAAAAATTAGTTCAGTTCAGTAAAAATTAGTTCAGTTCATCAGTAAAAATAATTTCAGTTCAGCAAAATTAAGGTGAATCAAACAGGGCCTAACAAGAAATTCGATCTTTATGTTATATTGTACTCAATTCTAATTTCTTGATTAAGATGATCAGAATAATTTGTGTCCAAAACTAGCTTTATGTTTATAGTTTAATTATAGTATGTAATTTGAGGATATTTTTTTTTTTTTAAAAAAATGATGTTTATCATACCATTTGCCTAAAAGCACATTATGCTTGAATAATCAAGCTACATGCCCGCATCCACTTAATGACATGTTTGGTAAGCAGTCATAAATTGCAGAATTAGTAATAAATTTGTATAATTTTACAAGAAAACCCTACAAATGGTCATTACCATGTAAATAGAGCTTTTACCTATATAAATTAAACATATGTTTTTATTCACATATAGATATTTATCAATATAATTACCATTTCAAGTTGCTGCCGTCGTTAATCGGAGATATTAATTACGACACACACAATAATACTTCCTCTAATTTGGTAATGAAAATTAAGGGGCTAGGATTACCAACAAAAGCATATGCCATGTAATACTTATGTACTTGTATGTAGGGGTGAGCATGGGACGGGTACCCGTATTATTAGTACTAATGGTTCGGGTACCCGATACCCAAAATCCCCAAAAGTGATATTCATATCCCGAACCGATATGTTCGGGTACCCGGACTTTGGGTATCCGGATTTTCGGATCGGTTATCGGGTACCCAATAAGATATCCAATAATGATAATTAAACTTAATTATGTAGTTATTATAATATAATTTACCACTAATTAACAACAATATCATATAATTTTGACCAAATTATCAATAATATTACAAATCATTGATATTATAAAATAATTATATAATAAAGTAAGAGTTTAGATTTAAAAAAAAAAAAAAAAAAAAGATTTAAGTAGGGGAAAAAGGCAAAAAAATGCTTATCGGAACGGATCGGGTAACCGTTAATTTTAAAATGATACCCAATAACCATACCCGATAACAAATTATCGGAACGGATACCCGAACCGTTATGATAATCGGATTGGGTACCCTAATTTTCGAAACGGTTACGGATCAATTTTTCGGGTAGTTTTGCTCAGCCCTAAATTGTATACTTATAAAAGCGGATTGTCAATTCAAATGGATCAATATGATCATGTTGCTCCTTATCCAATCTTTGCAAAGATTTAATTCTAAGTTTGGCTATACTAAATTATTGGCTATTCGTTTCATAAAATAATATCAAAAAAACTTTTGAGTCATTAATTACTCTAACTTGAAGAAAATATATGAAATGTATTTTCATAAAAATATAATAGTAAAGCTGAGTAACAATAATAATGCAAAACAACATACGAATTAATTAGAAGATGTATGATGAAATTGTTACTTATATGGCTTATACAGTTTTTAATGTGAACGAATGGGTAATATAAATCTATAAACAGCTTTACTATTTCAAAAGGGGCAAATTAATCATCATGTTAAACACTTAGATTTTTGTGGAGTGGGTTAGTGGAATCCTAATCCAAAGGTAAAATAAAGGTATTTTTGAGCTAATAAATAATTAATGTAAAGTTAAAGTGTTAATTAGGATGACTCTAACAAAATCCTAAGTACTAAAAGAAAAAATCAGAGATTGTCATTGCTTATATCATGGATATAATCTTGTCATACAAGTACATAAGTATTAGCTATTATTTTAGGGAATTAATGCTCTTCAATTACGTTCTATATAAACTGTTATAGTATCATGATATGATCTCATTAATTATAATCCATAATTTTGCTTGTCGTGGATACATATCTATTTATACGTATACATTGAGTATTTGTCTCACCTTGTAATTTTTAAGTTACTAATTGGAGGTTCACTGTCTTAATTTTTGTCTTTTACCTTCAAATGTTGATCTATATGTGTAAAGGTTCTAATTTTTAGGATATGTTCACATTTATTGAATTGGGTTGAACTAAATTGAACTGAACTGAGCTGAAATGAATATTTTATGTTAGAAAGAAATTAGGAGCTGAAATAAACTGAACTGAACTGATTGGAGCTGAACTAAACTGAACTGAACAAGTCCTTAGTAGGATCCTTGTTAATATATGAGGTATTTGCGTATAACGATGAACCAACAACATGATTGACAATTAATATTTCGGTCAGATTCCTTATGATTTGGTGACATTGGTTTACACGATAACCTAATTTCCAAAGTTGCTTTAGGTCTTAGCTTGTAAGCCAAAGAATAAATATAGTAGGATGTGCTTATCAATTAACAATCATTATTATATGGCAAAAGCTAATGAGCGCCCCGGGGCGTTAGATAAGAGAATTAAAGTGCAAATATTAGAGTAAAATTAACATTAATTACACCGAACGACGCGTGATTTTGTCATGAATTCCTAACTTAATACCATTTCAACCAATATAATTTATCCTTATCTAACGCCCCAGGGCGCTCGTTAGCAAGATCGTTTCATTTCATCAATTTCTATTCTATATCTTCCTTTGCTATGCACTTGATCACAAGTCACAATCCTAACATAAATTTTGAGTGAATTTTCCAAATCTCATGGTACGATAAACAATAACATAATGTAGGTAGAGTATTATTATCAATTCAACTATTTTAGTACAGGAACTTTTTTCTTTTTTTTTTTTTAATTTTTTTTTTTTGGAAAGGAAGTGAACAAATAAAGATTGTACCAATAATTAATAAGAGTCCAGCCGAAAGAATTGACTCTGATTATCTGATGGATATTTCCCCTCTAGATATTAATTTGGATTTATTAGTGTCTATTTGCAAATTAAAAGTATTTATCATCCACTTATCTATGATTTTTATTGATATAACTAATAATCTCAGGGACCAAGCTAGAATAAATATTGACAACAAGAAGGCAAGAAGCTATAGGTTTATTGGTTTGTTAATTGACATTGAGAGGATTTTTTATACAACGGTAGAGAATTGGATCAATATAAAATTCTAAAAAATTAATCAACACTAGATGACATACAGTGACTATACTAAGGGTCTGTTCTTATACGATTATTTTCATTTCACTTCAACTCCTAATTTCCTTCTTTTATAAAATATTCATTTCAATTCAGTTCAACTCTATTAAGTTCATCAATTCAGTTCAGCTGAGTTCAGTCAATGAGAACAGACCCTAAGTAATGAGTATTATATATGGTTGATGCCTGGCTATAACCGTCGGTGTTTGGGTACTAAAATGGTCATACCCATTTTAGTCTTGGGTAACTCCACCCATATAAGCCCAAAAGGCATAAAAAAAGGTATAAAAGACCCCAAATAAGTCAAATACATCAATATGGCCTTCAACGGCCCACATATGTAATTTTAGGGCTCATAAACCCACTTATGTACTCATATAAATACCCCTCAAAGGGCATTAGGTAAAGAGAGGTCACTCTTATCATCTAAGATGACCATACTCCTCCACTCTCTCCCCTAAACTCCTCTCAAAATATGCATTGTTTGGCAACTAACTTGGGCGTCGGAGGCTCCGCCCCGGGTTCAACCCCCGGGGCTCGGGGTTCATTTTGCAGGTCCATTCAAGGCCCAAATTCGAGGTTCTCAGACACCCCTCCAAGGCCCGGTTAGCTCATTTTTTGCCGAAACAGTCGGTAAATTCAGTCGGTATATATACGTATCGATTAGAATTTATGAATGCCTTGGTGCATGCACGAGAGCAATGGTGAGAAGAATAAATTAGACCACAATATTGTCAATATAGTGATCACATAGCTAGAGTGAAATCTAGTCACCTGATCCAGACATGCCAAATAATCTCGTCTTCATTCAAAATAATTTGATGTGTATGTGAAAAGTACGTACAACACTCTTATCAAAAAAAAAAAAAAAAAAAAAAAAGTACGTACAACACTCATTTAATAATTTGTCAAATGTCATCAATAATAAATAGATGGGGTCCTTACTAACTTGTCACGACACAAAATAACGAAAATTGGACAATTGATTGATTTATTTGGAACTACAAATGTTTTTCTTTACCATTTACCCAATTAACCCTTGACTCCAAACTAAATAACTTATAATTTGACTCAATTTTAAAATTGACATCATTTCGATCATTTTACTACACCATATTATTCAATTTTGATTCTTAAGTTAATCTAGTTAATGACAATAGACATGAATATGAGTTGATCGAAATAATATGTTGGGAGCGTAAGCCTAATCAAATCAAGAGTTCATCAACTAGATTGGTCATGAATAGAATTAAATTGACAAATAAAATTGATCCTTTTACTAGATGGAGATGTTTCGAAGCAGATTTATAATAATTCTGGCATTCTTTTGTAACCAGCTGTATAACCATTTTAGAGATCATTATCTAACTAAATTGAACCACCACCAAAAGTTTACAAACACAAACAAATACTTCATATGATGTACTAATAAACTTCATTTTCACAATTATCCAAAAAAAAAATTAAATCCCTTTTTCACCACTAACATCTATTCATTATTCTCATCCATACATTAATCTAATTTGTACGTTGCTTCATTTCGGAAAAATCTTATACTTTAATTTATTTTGCTCACCTTATATCCAGGTTTTTAAAAAATATATATATATAATTCGCAACTTAATTTTTTAATAAGTTGATAAGTTTCATGTTAGGAAAAACTAATTCATGTAATTTAAATAATCAAGGAAATAATTATTCAGATAATTTAAGTCGTGTATTTTAATATATAAATTGGCTGGATATATATAACATATAAATGTATGCATTAGGGTTATTGGTCGGTACGAAGAACTTCATTTTTATCTTGCACACCAAGACATAAAAAAAGAATGCTTGTCCAAAAAAAAAAATGTTATTTAGTACTAGTAAAATTTTATGTTCTTCTCAATATATATCTGAACACTCTTATCACAACTTATCTGAACTTATTTTTTCTTAACTTATCTTATCTGAATTTATTTTTCCTGAAATAAGTGGAAATAATGTGAACAGAACATGACCATGCATGTATTAATTTTATACTATTGATATATGTTATTATGGACAACTCACATGTGAGGGGGAGTGTTAAGCCCATGAGAAAACCACATGTAAGTGGTGTGTTGTCCCACATTGGTTTAGTTTATAAGTAAGAGTTTGTATGTGAAAGTGTATCCCACATCAATAACTATATACTAAAAGACACACCAGCAATGACACGTGTCATGCTATGGTGTGTTCTTAGTATTTTGTATTTTTTTTTATAATTTAGAAAATTTTATTTAAAGAAGTTATTTAAAAGAAATTTTTTTTTTGTCAACCAAATAAAGAAATAATAATATTTACCTTTCTTATGTTATTACCCAATTAAGTACGGATTAATAAGGAAATAAATAATCTCTGTACAGAAGTGTAATTATGATGGAATATAATTTATTCTACAAATATATTAACTTTTTATTTTGTATGCCATAAAGGCATAAATTAATTTATATAAAGAAAATATGGAAGGATTAAAATAACCGTGCATGGCACGGGACCTAACCTAGTTGAAGAAATAAGAAAGTTGTGTCCACTTTATAAGGCCAAGGGGCTACTCCCCTCATTGTCATATGGTGTTGAGGTGGAACATCCTAGGTCGTATAAAGTGGATAGTTGTGTTATGTGTGGCCCGGGCCCGTTTATCAATTGGTAAACATAATTAATTATGTATAAATGTATATACTCTTCATATCATAAAACATACTTGTATATGTTACTTTCTATAAGTAATAATATTTGTAACCATATATGTATTCATTTTTGGAAAACATACATAAAAAAGTGATCAAACTCATTTATTTAAAATTCTTTGTACGTCAATTAGAAAATAGGTAGGATGTAAAAGAACACAACACGTGTCTCAAACTATCAATCGCAATAGAAAATTGGAAAAACTTCTACACAATATATGAAAACAATGATAAATTGAGAAGTCATATTGTATGAAGTATGAGTGTATTATTAAGAGTGTCGATAATACTTACACAGTAGTTATATTACTTCAATTCATTTGGTTTTTTATTTATTTGAAATGGCAAGTAAAATGTTAGGATAGGATACCCTCCTTACTAAGGAAACATGCCTAATGAAACTTGAATAGAAAAAATACTACCTTCGTTTCTTATTATATGCAACAAAAGAATATTTTTTTAGGAAAACAAAAGAATATTTTATGTCTCACAAATAATACCCCTTTGTTGCACATTACGGAGTATAAGAAACGGAGGTAGTATATAGGTTAAAAAAATTAGGTATTTGGTAACTATTGATATGAAATGACTACACTTACTACTAGTAGTCCACTTCATTTTCCCATGGATGCAATTTGGACATGAACCCAAACTTGTGGCAACAGATGAACATACTAACCCAATTATAATTGTCTTTCTCAAAGCAAACTATTTTTGGTACTAGTGGACCAAATTTTTATAACAATTTTACAAATTAAATCTAAGGTAATGATATATGTCTAAAATCAATCAATATCATGAACTAAATTTCAACAATATATACTACGTAATAATTATCTATTTTCCTTATTCCTTCCCTTTTTTTTAATAATATTATCACCCAATAAGATGCCAATGTGGATATAAAAGGACCACTTGATTTGGGTGTTTTCTCTAGGCAATATATATAAATTATTAGCAATAAAATTAAACAAAGTTAATAAATAATTCAATAAAATTAAAGAATTGCCTTTTTTGCTTCTTCTAGGTAGCTAGCCTTCTTTGTTTGAGGGGAGATGAGACAATTTGTTAAGTCTTAATCTTGGGTTATATTGTTATAATTATAACTTTGTGTTATTATAATTATATAATGGGAAATGTGGGTGAATTTGGGCATGTGGGTCTCTTCCATTATTCTTACTTTAATTTTCTTAAAGCTAAAATCTCTACCGTTCATTTCTTCTATATATATGGATATTCTCATGCCTCCTATTAATTGTAATCCGAAGTACCATCTTCTATTATATATATCCTTCTTAGCTTCCTTCAACTTACTCTTCATCAATCTTCTCATTCTCAAAGACCTACCTCATCATTCTTTATCAATGGCTATTGGTGGGGTGACCAAGAAGGTACTGGCCAGTTTCTTCGTTCTTCAATGATCTTCGATCTTCTTAGCTTTCATTATTTATCCCTCAATTCTTGTTACTAGAAACGACCACACATAAAACATGCCTTGGGTTAACCTAAAACACGAGGGTGAACATGCATGAAGTTTGAAATAAAGAGATCATACAGTGAAAAACAAAAATGAAAGAAGGGAAAAGTTCTTGTATATTAGTAGTTTCAAACATTGTCTACCCAAAAACTCGAGCTTAACCATAAGATTAAGGCTGATGAAAGCATATATATTTTCAGTCATACATTATACACATTAAATTTTTTTTTAACCTATACTTCTCCTTTTAGGGAGATCATTTTGGTGATCATGCAAAGAAAGTTGTGCATGAGGCACTTTAGCGTGACTACATAAAAAATATAGTAGTAGGCTAGTAGTCCATAACGGAAAGTCATGTTAAAAAGTTTCGAACAATTTGCTTTGAGTCATTTCATGATTTAATCATTTATTTTTTATATAATGCTTATAATATATGGTTTTTATATTATTTAATAATTTCTTCTATTTCAATTTTTTGTTAAAAAAAAAACAGAAAACAATGAAGAAAGAGCAAGATGATGTGTACACAATGGATGGAACAGTAGACTGCAGAGGCCATCCTGCCAACCGCCAAGAGACTGGAAAATGGTTTGCAAGCAATATTATTCTTGGTAAGTATTATGTATTTATTTATTATTTATATGATTCTTTAATTATAAATAACTAATTATCATACAAAATAAATTTATTCTCTAAAATTTTGCAGTTATAATTGCTAATAATTTATTTTTGTGACAATCTCTAGTGCAATTAAAAAAAATTATGTGAAGTGGACGAGAATATATGGTTCCACGTGCTCTGCTTAATCATACTTATTCCACTAATAAAGAAATTTGAAAAAAAATAATAGCTTGGAGATCCCAACTAGAATTTTCGGATGTTTGTCCTGCATAGTTCAGAATCACATTTTACATTATTTTGTAAATTACGACACTATAGTAATAATAGCAAATAAAATTAGAATTTTTGTACAATATTAGAATAAAGACAAGTCTCTATGATATATAAAAGTATATAAAGCATAACTCTACATAAAATTGATCAATAATTTCTTACGATCAACTTAAATTCTAAAATTTTACAAATACAAAACGGAGTATTTGTTATGTATTATTCACTAGGCAAGTCTAGCTCATTTTCATATACGGTATATTATACAAATAAAAAAAAATACATCGATAATTACAATCACGAAACCGTATACTAAGTATAAGATATTATTCCCTCTTTGAAATTTTTTGTCAAATGATGTAAGCATAAATCAGTGAAAGTATAAGCATTCTAAAGATCTTGCCTAATCATACGTGATGGCCTATTCGCTAATGAGATTATTATTAATGAGAATCATTAGTATTTTTTTTTAAAAAAAATTCGATCCTCTAAGGTTAACGTCATGATACGTACCAAAATCTTTTTTAAGGTCATATTATGGTATTAAGGTCACTTTCTAATTAAAAAAATTAAGGTCCCAAATCTTATGGGGTCTAATTGCTTAGACGTGTACTATTTCTCACAACAAAATAATAGTATCGCAGTAGTGGAGTATCTTCTTACCTCAAATTCCATTGTCTAATAAAAAGTACATCCATTTTATTAATTCTTCCTTATATAATACGTATAGTACATAATTTTTAGGTTAATTTGGATCTTTAATCTTGTCTTATTTCCACTTTATTTGATGTCATTCTTTTAACCTTATTAACGGGGGAACATACCCAACAGGGCAACAGATATTTGCTCCCACCTAAAGATTAAAGACGACATATAAAATTAATTATTTTAGAAGGAATATGTGAAATTATTATTCCGTATCAATTATTTATTTACCCTTTTCTTTTTGCTTGGATTATAGGAATCACTTTTTAAACATATGATAATTCAAAATTCAGTGAGACTAATTTAACTAAGTCGTGACAGTAATAATTTTAATCATACTCATCTATTTTAACTCTTTTCAAACGTCTATCAATATTAAAAGCGTGTACATGTGAATTTAACGTAAAGATAAACTGACTATAATAATGATAAAAAATGGGAAGGGTTAATAGAAACTCGTGAAAGAATGTTTTCCATGCTCCTAAATTCTGTCCTTATTGAAGATTAGGAAAGATGTGTTTGAGTTGGATTTCATTATATCCATAGATCAAAAGCATTTTGCTTGTTGTTTCTTTTGTAAAAATGGTTGAAGATTCATGATATGAATAGAATCCAAGGTATTACAGAACCAATCATAGATAATCAAAGTATTTACAGCATAACTATGATTTCAGCTTATTTGCCAGTTCATCATCATATACAGGAAAAAGACAACTTCTATGAATTTTTCATTGGTAAATCATAAATGAAACATTTATTACCTTTGGCAGCATAGGAAAGATATTTACAAAACTAAGTTTTTATAGGAAAATCAACCTATACTTATATTTCCGTCAAAAAAAAATACTACACAAACGTATCATATACAAAGTACAAAGTACATATTACTTGTAGTAATTTACTATAGTTGATCCATGTCACCATAATTCGTGGTAAGTCTAATTTTAAATTTTCTTTATTGGCTGAAATTTTATGTTGTACCATATCAACGATGCAACTGATATGACTATAGGTCGGTAAGATTTTTTTTTTTTTTTTTTTGGGTACGATGCAATTGTGTGATATAGAAGATAATTTAGGAAAGACAACCCAAGTACGTAGTAACATACATGGAAAAGATGACAAAATGACAGCCCATATTATTGAAGAATAGGGAGAATGTAACTTAGCAACGCATGCAGAAGAAAGTAAAGACATAAAAAGTACATCACCCAAATAAAAACAAATTTTAGGGGGTTCCCATGACATATGATTTTGCCTTGTACAACATCAACATATAACTTATACATATAGATTTATGACATAGTTACAAAATATATATAGAAAGTTCACTCATTTCGTAACTATAATTTGTTGATATGAATGCCAACTTATGATTATCTTTTGGTTTTCCTTTGTCACTCATTAAAATAAAATTTAATATTTTATCCGATAAGAACACTCTATATAAAGGGAGGTTTTAAATCCTAAATCTTAATAGTATGTGCATGTTTTCTTTTTCGGAGTACAAATTGATAAATGGATGGCTTAAATATTGTGGAGTAATTATCTAGTTTTATATTAATCATCTCTCTTTTATTGCACGCATACGGATTATCTTTAGTTCCAACTTAACATGAAGTCTTACGTATCCTTATGTTATGTGGATACATTGAGTCTAGGTGGTAATTGATTGATAACAAACTGATCTACACTCAAAACATGCTCATTGGATCTCATCCTTGGCAAATTCGTTTCTAATAGTAACTCTTAGATTGCATTAAATTGCAAAATATAGTAAGAAATATTTACCTTATTGAGAAGTTGTAAGTTTGTAACCATAAAGCCAAAATCTAATGATCTATATTCATAGATAAAATGTGGGGTGGTATCTAAATCCTATTTGAGTAGCAAGAATCTTTATGGGTCACATCATAAAATTATTTTGTGGGAACCTTTTACTTGGCTTAAATTTTGCCAAGTTCTATTTTCATATAAGTTTGTGGAAAACTATATAATATCTACCTTATTACTAATTAAGTTGATTTTTCTTCATATTAATAATAATCATCATCATCATCATCTGAGAGTGAGGGATAGCTCAAGTGGCTAGAGCTTCCTCCCGCTTCCAGGTGATCTTGAAATTGATTCTCACTACCCGCCCTTATTAAGCATCATGATCAAAGCAAACCATATAAATACAACCTACCCAATTTTTGGTCCGATTTTGACACCAACCAGAAGAATAAAAAATGAAAACAAAATAGATTACAATCCAAAGTAAACATTAAAATTCATTATACCAAAATTTTAGAACCTAGTATTATTATAACAAAAAGAGAAGATAAAACGTAAATTCTTGGTGTTATAAAAGACAAAGAATATAAGGACTAGCATATTCAGAATGTGACCTAGAGAAATAAAATAGCAGGTAGATGGATACAGAAATGAAAAGGGATCATAAGTTTTCCTCTCTTGTATGTCATACAAATTGTGCCTTAACAGCCACATACAGATGAAACATGCACATCACTGACAGCAACATGAGTTGATAGTGAACACATAACTCAATCATAGATGAGTATAGCAACATGATACATAAATCGACAAATGCACGTAAACAACAAGGACCGTGTATGCGTGTTAATTGATTGTGATGTGTGTCTGATAGGGATCGGTTCAGTCCGTCTAACCAACATTTAGGCGGGAGAAATAGACCGGTCTTCAGTATCTGAAAGCCTTGGTTAGATGACAAAACAAATAAAATTAGCTACATTCAGTGTTCTATAGCGACTGAGACAAAATTAATCATGGACCAAAGCTCATGAACAAGTTTGAACTACTTTGGCTGATAATTTTTCAGGGATTCTGAAATTTTACTGAATTCAATCAGACTAACAGGCCACTTATTTTTTATAATTTTATAGCAGACTTAAAATGATCAGTCATATTACTAAGGTTTCTATCTTCTAATTCTAATATATCTTCATGTGGTGAATCAAAAACAGTAAATCAAGGATTGGCTACCTTGGCATTTTTCGGTGTTGGAGTGAACTTGGTACTATTCTTGACAAGAGTGCTTGGGGAAAACAATGCTGATGCTGCAAACGCTGTCAGCAAATGGACTGGAACCGTCTACATCTTCTCCCTTGTTGGTGCCTTCCTTAGTGATGCATACTGGGGAAGATTCAAGACTTGTGCAATCTTTCAGATAATATTCGTCATGGTATGTATTCATCACTATAAGAATACTTCAGATTTCATCCTACAGGCTAACATGTAATAAGGAACTATATGCAAGGACCTCTGAAATAAGATGAAGAAATATAAGTCATTTAATGGGACTTGTATCCCAAGAAACATACATAACATGATCAAAACAAGCTACAAGTTCTCCAAATTTATTTTTTTGTAAAGCTTCATACATGAACTTACCAAGTTACCATGATGGCTTTTGATGACAGGGTTTGGCTTCGCTTTCTTTATCCACATATCTGTTCCTGCTGAGACCAAAAGGTTGTGGAGATAGAATCACTCCATGTGGGAAACACTCAAACATGGAGAAGGGACTGTTTTACCTCTCTATTTACCTTGTGGCCTTGGGATATGGAGGATATCAACCGAACATAGCAACATTTGGGGCAGATCAGTTTGATGAAGACTATCAGAAGGAATCACACGCAAAGGTGGCTTTTTTCAGCTACTTCTACCTAGCAATGAATCTTGGCTCACTCTTCTCCAACACTTTATTGGGATACTTTGAAGATGAAGGGATGTGGGCTCTAGGATTCTGGGCATCAGCTGCCTCTGCCTTTCTGGCACTCGTTTTATTCCTTGCCAGAACACCAAAATACCGACATTTCAAGGCCACAGGCAACCCCCTTTCAAGGCTAAGCCAAGTTCTTATTGCTGCAATCAGGAAATGGAGGACTGATATGCCAGAAGGAGAGGGACTGTACGAAGCAGAAGAAAAGGAATGTTCCACAGAAGGAAGCAGAAAGCTGCTCCATAGTGAAGGTTTCAAGTAAGTATACAATCATACAAGTACTATCATACAATTTTCTACCTGCATCTTTCAGTCTCCTAATAAGCTGCAAGGCTAAGATCCATAACACATATCGCTAGAAAACCCATGAAAACTAACCTGAGTTGTTCATGTCTTGCAGATTCTTAGACAAAGCAGCATATATTAAATCTGGGGATTTCTACAACCAGGAGCAAGGTCTTCGAAACCCATGGCGTCTTTGCCCCATAACACAAGTTGAGGAAGTGAAGTGCATATTAAGACTACTTCCCATATGGTTGTGCACCATAATCTACTCAGTAGTGTTTACTCAAATGGCATCACTTTTCGTTGAGCAGGGTGCTGCTATGAAAACTACTGTCTCAAACTTTAGAATCCCAGCTGCAAGCATGTCCAGCTTCGACATTCTCAGTGTTGTAGTTTTCGTTTTCTTCTATAGAAGAGTTCTTGATCCACTAATGAGCAGATTGAGGAAGACAGAGTCTGGTGGCCTAACCGAGTTGCACAGAATGGGTATTGGTCTAATTATAGCAGTAAT
The DNA here is from genome assembly GCF_001683475.1 of Chenopodium quinoa. Taxonomy (NCBI): domain Eukaryota; kingdom Viridiplantae; phylum Streptophyta; class Magnoliopsida; order Caryophyllales; family Amaranthaceae; genus Chenopodium; species Chenopodium quinoa. Next base: position 1,484,029 of record NW_018743021.1, on the reverse strand, counting down.
GGCAATGGTCTCAGCAGGAATTGTGGAATGTTATAGACTCAAATATGCCATAAAGGATTGCCCTCATTGTAAGGCACCAAACCCTAGCACACTGAGCATTTTCTGGCAAATTCCACAGTATGTGTTCATCGGAGCATCTGAAGTTTTCATGTATGTTGGTCAACTGGAGTTTTTCAATGCCCAAGCACCTGATGGACTAAAGAGTTTCGGAAGTGCTCTGTGTATGACATCGATCTCATTGGGAAACTATGTGAGCAGCTTAATCGTCTCAATAGTTATGAAAATCTCAACAGAGGATCATATGCCGGGGTGGATACCAGGGAATCTCAACAAGGGTCATTTAGACAGGTTTTACTTCCTATTAGCAGCTCTCACAACAATAGACTTTGTTGTCTATATCTTATGTGCAAGATCTTACAAACGCATCAAGATGGAAGGAAAATCTGGCGAAGAACATGGTCAAATCAGTTATGATGTTTGATGTCTTCAACAAGGTTTGCATAGTAAGGCCTTTATGCTTTGCTTGAATAAGAGGTAGTGTCCATACACCTTGAAGATGATTTCTAGGGGATGAGAGAGGGGAAGATCATTTGACGAAAGTAACAGGAACATTAGAACTTGTCACTCGTACCTATGAATGATTGAACGATAACATTGAATCACTGTATTCTCCTAAAGAGCCAGGATTGAGCAACAAGTTCAAGGGAATTGCTGTTTTAGCTCTTTCAACTGAATGCTCATCTGTGGGCTCTAATTGTAGGGACTGAGCTATGTATTTCAATTGTACTAATCAATTGTGCTAATAGACGGCCCGTTTTCTAATGGTCTTTTTTTTTTCCTTTAACTTTCATATGCAAACAAGTCTATTCCGCATCAGCATAATTGAACCTATAATTAAGCTTCAAAAGCATAATATTAAACCACATCAAGACCCCAGAAAGACTCCAAGTTACCACAGAGCAAGTGCAGTGATGAAAGAAAAAATTGACACCTCGTACAAAGGAATACTGATATCATAGTAGCTCAGAAAGAAAAACATCATAAAGCAATATAGAACAATTAACATGGTATACCAAGTTGCAAATTCTAGTCATCATTTTAGGCAACAAAGTATACTAGCATTGGAAACAAACCAGAAAAACTAAAGTCTCCAGAACAAGCTAAGAACAAACCCACTCATTTGTGCAACGAACCAATAGTGCACAATTAGTTAGAAGGGCAACAAAGTTAACAGCAATTGGATCCTGTTCCAATCACTCAATTACCTTTCTGACATTAAATTTAGAGATGTCAGCCACTCCCATTGTCAAAAACATTGACCACTCACCACTTCACCAGTTGCCACTGCCCCGACCCAAATATATGAACAAAAATGAACACTGCAGACCATGCCCACAGAAGTTCATTCAGGTATAACCATAAGCTTTAAGGCACTAGTAAGAAAATAGCGGCAAAACAGTTACCAAAAAAAAACCCAATAATTGTGACAGTGCTTACAAGAAATTTATAGATAACCAAGCTAAGGCTGTATACTTGTATAGTATAATAAGGCAGCACCTTAACATTCTAAATCAAAAGCAAAACAATCAACCAAAAGCTAATGAAGTTTTTGCAATGTACAGGTTCCTTTGAAACCTAAGTATGAAAAAAAAACTGATGCATACATGGACTACAACAACTAAAATAACTAAAAGCATTGTCATTATTAGATAAATTAGACCTTACACTATCTAGATCCAGTGCCTCCAAAATTTCCAGCAGCATGTAACAAACATGTGTATTGAACAAATTAGCCTTGAACTTTACGGACTTGTATGTGATGACTGGATTCTTGACGCCAGATTGGTTGTGCTCCACTTTGGACCAGAGTAACATGTTGTCCCTCCTTTACTAATGCCTTGCTCTGTTACACATGAAATAAATCAAAAAATCAGAAATTAATGTCGAAATGAAGAATCTGTGAAATTTGAAGCATCAAAAGAACTCACAGTCAACATCTTTAGGGCCCGAGAGAATGTTTCCTCTGCATCATCTGAAAATTCCATATAAATGGGCATCACCCCATGATATATAGAGAGCTTCTGCTTTACCCTTTGTCTGGAAAGCAACAACAGGAGTAGCTTAGTACAGTAGTTATAATAATACCAGTTTCTAATATGATATAATACAGGGTAGACAAGACATCAGGTCATATGAATGCAGCACAACAAAAAAATCATGAACTTATTTAGCTCACATTAAGCATATAACTGTCCTTTGGAATCAAGATTATCAAAAAGGCATAGAAAAGGTCTTAGAAAAGCTTGATGGAAGCATAAAAAACATATATAATAAAATAAAAATAAATAATATATGCCCCAAAACACATAAACTAATTGAAAATTTTTTAATGCTCTAAAATGATAGTGGAAAAAGGTTATCATAGTGTTTGAAGATAAAATGGTATTATGGTTCTGATCCTGCCATCACAAGCTGATTTGATTTTTCAGTACTCAATGACTTCAAACATTATGTGTTAATCTATCAACATTCATGACATATAGCCTTTTGTTAAACTGTTTAGTTCTGTTAATTGTCCTCATAACAAGAAATGCCTAGAGACTGCTAAAAAAGACCATGCTATGCGAGTAAGCGCCCACTAACATTATTATTGCTGGAATAAAGCATTTTTAACTATGGTTCTATTGACTAGATTTGGGAGCAAATTTGATGACATTTGATATCTCTTAGCAGGACAAAAACTTTAAATTTGAAACCCGTAATATCAGTAGTTTGGTATACATTTTTAAGAATGTCATTCTATATGCTTGTTAGATGTGCTTTGTGAAAGTAATTGCACACTTACTCATTAGTGAAGGCAAAGATTGTAGAAGACGGCCGAAAATGGCTTAGATGAATAGCCATTGATCCTGTTTTTGTAAATACAATGACTGGAGTGCCAAGAGTGTTGGCCATGGTAGTTGCATGGAAAGCAAACATCACGCCCATATGGCTCTGCAAAAGGTGAACATCAGTATCTAAAGATGAGAGAGACTATCATATTACCTCACAAACATAAATTCTTATTCATTTGTGATTAACAGTTTAACACCCCAACGTTCAAACACTTTTCCAAGCCACTTCTGGCTTGGTGGTGCATAGGCAAGTCCTGTGAGCAGTTGAGCACCAAAAACTTGAAGGAGATAGGATAGGAAGAAAAGAGCAATCACGGGAATTCAAAATCTAAGCGAAATTTAAACAGAATCGTTTAGCAGCCATAGAAATGTAAGAGAAAGGGTAATCTCTTGTAAAAGCTCTTCACACAGCCATATTATATGAATGAATAGATTATAGATGGCACAGTGAAAGAGCCACCACACACCTTGTATATACTAGATGGTACAGGAGGAGAATCATTTGTTGGTTTCAAACTTGACTCCATCCTTAGTGCCACAGAATGCATCACCTTAACAGCCTTCAATGGGTACCTTTGGCCAATAAAGAGCAACTTGAGCAAAACTAGAACATATGAATGACATGACTTTACACATTCAAAGAAAAAATCTGAAGCAAGTGTTGTCGTATGAATTAGCCACATCCTTGACTTACTTTCCATGAGCAGTTTCTCCAGACAGCATAACTGCATCAGAACCTTCTCTAACAGCAATTGCAATGTCAGAAACCTCTGCCCTGGTGGGTGTCGGATGATCAATCATGCTTTCAAGCATATTAGTTGCGACTATAACTGGTTTCTGCATGCTGTGACACCAATTAATGATTTCCTCCTGAAATTTGCATGCATTTTTTTTTTAATCAGTGGTTATGCAAAGCTACAGAAACAACATAAGATCTCCCGAGGGACATGGAAAAAAAAAAGTTTCCATTGCTAAAAGAAAAATTCTACAAAAGAGATTCATTAGCTTTAGCTCCTCCTAATTAGAAACAAAAATACGTTTTAAATTCCATTTACATAGCCATAATTGTATAAACTAATAGAATTCTTAATTTTTACTGCTTTACTATATGATATCTTAAGGGACATTGATTTATACTTCAAATATAGATGAGTCGCTCCTGAAAGTTTATAAAAATAAATTATTTATTTATCTGTAATCAACTTCAAATCATACAAGATAATCCTACAAAACACTGACAAGTTTCAACTGAGAAGCAAACATATTGTTGTAATTGGAAAATCACATTAAAAATCATAAATTCCACTTCCCGGCCGAATAGCACACTCACCCATATAATATATCAACGATATGTATATAAAATATTTACCTGATATATAGGCACATCTTCAATAGGAAGCTCAGCTCCAAGATCCCCACGAGCAACCATTGCCTGGACAACATTATAGATAACCAGAACATCAAAATCATGACTTCATATGGACAAAGGTATCATTATAGATGACCAAAAAGGCTTATGAAGAAGGACAATTGAAAAATGACCTACGGCACCTACCCCATCTGATGCTGTAATTATAGCTTGAAGGTTTGGTATTGAATCTGCACTTTCAATCTTCACTATAACATCAATATCAGCATTGCAACCTATAAAGTAGATAAAACGAAGTCAGCAACAATGGAGTGCCGGAAAGTACATTTACTACATTCTATAGAGAGAAAAGCTAAGTCGTCTTTACTTTTAAGGTAATTTTTCAACTCAATAACAACTTTTTCATTCTTCACAAACGAAACAGCATAGAAATCAACTTGATTCTCAACCCCAAATTTAATGTCCTCCCAATCTTTGTCTGCAAAAATGATACAAGAAGACAATTTGTCACCCATAAAGAGATGCAAAGAAGATACATGGAAAAATATACATAGATGGAAAAACAAACCTGTTATCGATGGGAGATTTGCACTTTTACCACGCACATTCAAATGCCGCCTAGATTTGAGCTCCCCACCATCAATTACCTGGCATTTTACGGTGTCTTCTGTCTTGGATTTCACAACAAGTGATATCATTCCACCTAACATAATAAAGCAGCTTCAATAAACACCAGAGTCCAGAATTGAAGAATATATCTACCACACTAGGAATGATAAGAAACTCTCTCTACTTGGACCAACCAAATGCACATAAAGCCTTGTTAGATTACAACTCTATAAAAGCGCAGAATCTAACTCTCATGGGCTGAGTTATGTTGTAGAACCATGAGAAATATACTGCTTCCTGGGCTAGAGTAACTACATCACATATGTAACTAAGAAACCAAAATTTGTAACGCATAAGATATCTGACACTGATATATGTATAGCATTTCAACCACTTGATTTCAAGTTCCAGATAGAAAGATGGCTAGTACTAACATCCATATTAAACTTAACCCTGTATTCATCATTAACATTATCAACTATAAGACCCATTTTCAAAAACATAGCACGCTTTTTTCAAGCCAAATGTGTTTCGCACTATGATTTCTAGAATCATCTATTATCCTCCTATAATATTACACCAAGGTCCATCCTCATATCCCAATAGGTCCCATTATTCCTTCATCATTCATAGATTTTAGATGCAAATTGAATGAAGGTTCAATGTATCTAAAAGTTGCACCTACATTCTTGTGTGCATAACAACAAAGATATAAAACCTCACAAACAAAACAATCAATTATAGGTCAGCAACAGCCTTTTTCTTTCAGCCAATTAGCATAATACAATTTGTAGCTTTACTATAGCAACTACATATAGGGTATCACATCTATTAAAATATAATCTTTACTATAAAAAATAAAATAAAAATAAAACTAAAATACTTACCATCAACCAGAAGTATATCTCCAGCCCCTACATCATTCACAAAATTATCATAATTGACACTGACAGTATTTTGTGTGCTTACTCCTCTTTTGATAGTAAAATTGAATTCTTGCCCCTCTTCTAGTAAGATAGGTTGAGGTACATCTCCACTTCTAACCTCAGGACCCTATATGAAAACAAAAACAACAACACAACTTCTACATTAAGTCACGCATAATAAGCATCAAAGCAAGGGTGAAAGAAGAGAGAAGTTCTGTAGAAATACAGAATGAGATTCAATTCATGAGGCTAATAATTGTAAGCAAGGGATTGTTTTTACAGAGTAGTAAACAGAAATGAAAGCATGACCCGAGTCACATAAAGTATGATAATAAGTCACTCCTGTACTTCCCTAAAAGCTCAGATAATTCGTCAGACTTTACTGCATAACAAAATGGAATCTGTGGTTGTCCAGGCAGCTATTATGGCTAAGTTGGGAAGAATTAAAATCCAACCTCATGAGACTTAGGGTGAGTCTATGATTAAAACTTATGGCTTGAAATACACGTGGACAGGCTAAAACATCAACCAAATAAACATCAAAAGTAATCACTGCAGTCTGCAAGAGAAGCAGCACACAGCCATTAACACTCAGGTAACCCAATCAATCCTATACATTTTGAATCACAACAGATATCCAGTCTTCCCAAATGGATGTTTCTGAGCAACACAGTTCTACCTTCTTTATCTCCGTTTCAAATATGGAATAGCTAAAACGCCAATATTCTAATGTTGCCTATGAACCTGTGATGCAGATAAGGATTGTGGTTCAAGGGCAAACTATTTCTTAACAAAGATAACTGACAATAATGGATTATTGGATTAGTGGTTGTATAGGATAAAATTTCCAATTAAAAGCACGAATAAATCCCCAATGGAAGAGCGTGAAGATTATGCGAACTCTAGAGGTGTCAAAAGAGTTCAGCTAGAATTCCTCACAGTAGAAGTTCATAAGAGCAAAAATCAGGCAAGAAACAAGAGCACAAATCATAAAACTAACGACGAATATCTAGCATTGAAACAAATTAAATGAGGTAAATAAAGAGCATTGTATATTACCTTAGTATCCAACATTATAGAAATAACCTTGCCATCAAAGTGAGCATTGTATTCTCTAACCAAATCAATGGTTTTCTTATGAGAAGCATGGTCACCATGTGACATATTTAATCGCGCCACATTCATTCCTTCCTCAGCTAGTTTCCATATCATTTCACGACTACTCGTCGAAGGACCAATCGTACAAACAATTTTAGTTTTTCGCCAAGCATTAGATTTCGGTGCATCCGAAAGTAAATCAACAGATTGCAGCACAAATGGACCCTATAAATATAGTGCCAATTAGTTCAATTCAAAACAATAACATCTGAGAGACTTAACTAACATTCATTAAATGTTATATTCTAGTCAAATATGAATTCAAATATCACAATGAATCAATCAATTAAATTGGACAAACATATACAAATTTACATACTACCTATTATACGTAACTTTGGAATTTTTTTATATTTCACGAATAATACCCCAAAGTTGCATATAATATGATACGGAGGTAGTAAAAACTTACAGGGGAGATAGGGCCGTTGGGAGAATCGAGACTAGTAGCAGGTTCAGTACTTTTAACAGATCGAACAGTGAAGGACTTCTTCGAAAAACATCGTTTTGCGCTTCTAATGGTTAGAATCCTAGCATTGTTGGTAGAACGACTTCCTTTGAAGAAAACTTCGCTGACATTTTTAGCAGAAGATAAACGACGATCAGAAACGACGTCGGATTTCAGCATTGACATTTGCGGCGTAAGATTCATGGTCGCCATTATTGATGAATTGGAGAAAAGAGAAAAGATGAAAGAGATAGTTGAATGAATGCAGGGTATAAGAGAGGGGGCGGAACTCCTGAGGTTGTGAGCTACTTAACAGGAATTAAATTGGGTTTTTGTGGTGTAAATTATTGAGATTAATTAATTGATAATTAATGTTGTATAATAAAGAAACAATTTAGTGTTACAGAAGAAAGAGGGTATGCTGAGAATGAAAGAGAGAGACAAAAGGAAGGGGGTTGAACGGCTCCTAAAGTGTTGGGCCAGATTTAAGTATCTGCCCTACCTACCTGATCGAACTATCGAGTATGGAGTATTACCCCACGTGGCACGTGACTTTTTTTCTCTTTCTTTTTTTAGGAATATCAAGAGGTATATCTATGCAAGTGTAATGTGTAATGGCATCTTTTCTTTCAAGATTCTTAAAGTATCCTCACTCCTAAACTCTTAACTCTCTCTGCTTTTGTTTTGCAATAAGTGCCACTTCTACCCAAATGTCTTTAGCTGATTAGTATGGGGTTAGTTCCAATGGTCGGTAAAGGTCTATCATTTAACTTGTATCTACTTAGTCAATGTGGATTAGCTATCCTTGTGGTTTGTTTGAGAATGACCGCTTCAATGATAAAGTCAATAACATGTTTATAGGAGTAAGATAAGAGATAGGATGAGAATTCTAAAGAAAGAGGTTTAGATTTAGAGAAATATTGCCTTAGAAATGAAATATGCTTGGGTATTTATAGAATTCCCCAAATTGGTGTCATGTCCATGTGTCGGTCCAAGTTGCAGGCTTGTCAAGTGGGCAGTGGATGTCCACATGCTTGTATGCAGTTTTCCACGTGGGTGATAAGATATGTCAATATGGATGGTTTTGGGCGATATTAAAGGTGTTCCAAGTGTCAAACCCCGATCTTATTTACTTGTTTCATACCGGTGCCGATATCATCTCATATAGCCATATAGGAGGGTATGTGACTAATGTGAGTGATGAAGGACCAGTTTGGTGTAGTTTGATACTCAAATCAAACCAACCTGTTAAAAATATTTTTAAATTAAATTAACTCGTTAAAGTATTTTCAAATCAAACCAACCCGTTAAAAGTATTATCAAATCAAACCATATATTGATTTGATGGAATATGCTATTTAACTAAATATATTTTTTTTTACTAATTGTAGAATATAACTACAAGTATTAGTTATGAATTATTTTATTTTGTGATAAGTACTTTATATAAAGTTTTAACTTCTAATAATTAATGTATGAGTATAAGGTTTTCTTACACTACTTTCCATCCTTTTATTTTTTGAAAAATAATGTGGCCCGATGTGATTAATCAGTTGTGGCTTGTGGTGCAATTTGGTTTTATAATTTTTGAAAATCGCAACTTAACTACGAATTGCAGTTTGATCAAAATGTCTAACCACACAATATCGCAAATTAAAAAGGGGGCTTGATTTGCAATTTGGATCTTACATTATTGAATAAGTGAATAGCCATAACCCTAATGTACGAGGATTAAATTAGAGTTTATGAATATTTTTTTTACGAGGTGAAATAATAGAATTTTGAGTACCTAGTTTTTTTTTTTTTTTTTTTTTTTTCTTTCAGTACCTACCTCTTAACTTATTAATTTTAGACAAGATTTTAATAAATTGAACAAATTTTACTACTGTATTATTGATACACTTTTTTTTTTTTTTTTTTTTTGGTGAGGGAATATTATTGATACACTTTTTTGTTTTTAAATAGCTCAATTTTTACTACAACATTGATACAATTTCTAATTTAAAATAATCTCTTTTACATCATTTCAGATGCTAATTCACACGTTCTATCCAAATAATAAAAAATGTTTATTTACGTAATATTTACACTTATTAAGTTTTTTTTAGAGAAAACTTTTGTTATTGATTATTTTAGTTTTTACATAATCCTTTTTGTAGTATGTAATGTCTAATGTTTTACACTGTTTTAGAGAAGAAAAAAAAAAGTCATTCGCAACTCAAAAATAAAAAAGACACAAATATGTTTTTTTTTTTTTAAAAAAAAAAAAAAAAAAAAAAAAAAAAAAAGATTTAGCTTTTACCGAGTTCCCTCAAAGGAAAAATTCAATTCCTAATTACTCCGTAACAAAGATGCGAAAACTATTCCTAAATTTCAGTTGCTTCTGTAAACCCGAACCTCTCCCAACCAACCATTCATCCATATTTAGATAGACAGAGAAAAACAAACCAACCCAGAAAGAAAAAAAAAAAAAACATGAAGTTATCCGTGAAATTCCGAGAAGAAACCCGGCATCAAAACCCACTTTTACGGGCTAAAATCCCCGTCACAGTCCTCGGTTTCCCTTTCCTCACCGGAATTGTCGCCGGAGATTCTTCCGACCTCTCTTTCTCTCTCCGCTCCAATTTCACTTCCGGCCCCTCTCTTTCTCTCTCTTACCACCCCACTCTCTCTCCTCCTTCCCATTACCCTTTCTCTCTTTCTCTCAAATCTGGTATCGGCCTCTTCGGTTCACCTCATGATTCTCCTCTCACTTTCACCGCTAATTTTAACCCTAATTCCTTAACCCCCACTTTCTCTCTCTTTATTAAACCCCAATTGGGGAACTTCTCTCTCTTCAAATCTGTTAATTCCGATGATTTTAGTACTAATCAGCTTGGTGGGGGTCCACCAAATGAGGGATTATCAACTGGGTCGGTGTCGGATTTTGAGGTTAGGGATGGGTCGGGTTTGAGGGGTAGGCCGATGGTATGGGGTGATTTGAAGAAGAATTCGTCTATTTTGTCTGGGATTTTAGTTGCGGCAAGGACTTCTATGCCTTTGACGAAAAGGGCAATGGTTAATTTCAGGTGGGGTGTGAGTTTTCCCTCTGCTGAGTGTGGTGGTGGCGTTTCGGAGGCAAAACCGCAGTTTCCGATGTTGTTGATGAATAAGATTTCGGTTGAGAGGGTTGATGAGGTGAAGAGGGATAAGGAGGATGAGAGGAAGAGGGTTGATGAGGCGAAATTGGGTGATTTTGAGCTTTTGAAGGGGATGTGTAGTTGGATGGGGAGAGAAGTGGAGGATTTGAAGAGGGAGAATAGGGAGATGAAGCAGGCATTGGAGGGTATGAGGGGAAAGGTTCCGGTTTCGAGGAGTCGAGGCGAGGGGAGAGAGGGAGATGTTGTGGGGAAGAGGATGATGCCATTGCCTAGTATTGAGAGTTCTAGTGGGTTTGATAAATGGAGGAGCAAAAAAAGTGGTGGTAATGGAAATGGAAATGGTGATGGTGAAGAGAATGGGCATAGAGAATCGAAGAAATCAACGAGTAGAATGAGTGAAGTGGAAAATGAATTGCAAAAGGCAATAAAAGCTGCTTCATCTTAAGCAAGAGTTTGGAGCATATATTTCTGCCTTCAATTTGTAAGTTGTAGTTCTTGTTTGTGTATATATATGAATTGAGTTTTGTCTACTTTAGGTTTGTTGTTCTATAGTTTATATGGTAATGTCACTTACAAGGTTGGCATTTTGACATTGTAGTAAAAAAATTTGAGTTTTTGGAATGTAGAACTGAAGAAATAATATTTTTATGATTTCTGGTTATCTTGTTCGTTTTGTCTATTGATGCAACTTTGATTGTCTTTTGTACTCGAGTACACGAGCTGAAAGACCTTAAGACCCAATAGCATTTTATCAAAGTTTGCAAGTTTTTATCCACACAGGTAATTGCAACATGGAGAAAGAATGATATGGAATTGTAGCATTAGAAAGCATTAATTGGAGAAACTATATCCATATGTAAATTGTAGAAATAAGCACTAGTACTGTGTGAATCTATTCATCTATCATTAGAAAGCATTTACTCAACGAAATGTTTCCTATGTAAATTGTAGCAGCGTCATGAATTTCATATGGAATTAATTGTAGAGAAAGAATTATATGGAATTGTAGAATGATATGGATCCACACATATGGAATTGTTGCAGCGTCATGAATCTCATATGGAATTGTAGAATGATATGAATCTCATAGAATCAACATTTCGATGAGTTAATTGTAGAGAATGATATTTATTAGGAAACAATTGTAGAAATAAGCATTAGTTCTGTGTGGATCCACACAGCCTATCCATTCTGATAGATCCCTCAGTTCAACAATGAGCGACAATTGTAGAGAACGGAGGTTTGTCAAGTGCTGAAGCCTTTTTGGAAGAACCTGTAGCTTAAATACCATATGGAATTGTAAAAGGAAGACTTTTGAAGTTTTCCCATGGCAACTGTTCATCAGGTGAATGTGATGGATCAAGCTGGTTGCAATTCCAAAGTACCAACTCCTCTATGGCTGTCAGGTGTTCTTGTTATTGTCCTTGGGAGATAAATCTCAAGCTGTCGCAATGAAAGAATCCCAAAGAATGGAGTGATGAAAATATATTTTTGAAAAAACTCTCCTATTTTGTTAGTGCTCACCAGCTTCTTGTCCTGGAATTCTAGTGAAGAAGGTTGGTGCAGGCATTCTCTTGGATTGATATGAGGCCTTCTTCCACATTACGGATTGTCAAAATTTTCAACTTTGAACCAGATCCTTAAGTTGAGGTTCATGAAGAAGCTGCTTTCATCTTTGACACTAGTTCAATTTCTCCACATTTGGACATAATGGCAGGAATATCAGCTCACATTCTTCTATAATCAATTTTGATAGATAAGAAAAAAAATATGGATAACATATGTTGTGATTTGAAGTGATGCTTCCTTTGTATTGTTAGTTATTAGCAGTTTCTCCTACTCTGTATACCTATATGAAATATCCTTGAGTGTATATAGAAATTTTCAGGAGTACAAGTATACGAGAGAGTATTCAGTTGGTGTCTCCGTTACAATCAATTGTTTTTCATTAACTTTTGTTTGGTATCATTTTTCGTTTTCAGTTTCCTGTTTTTTTGAAAACTAAAAATCAAAAACAGGAAACAAGAAAAAGGTGTTTCCACTTTTCTGTTGGCAGTTTTCAAAATTATCATGATTTTAACAAGTCTAAATAATTTTTGATTCAATATGTGATATATATAATATACTTTTAAAAAACAAAAAAAAAATCAAAAAACAGTAAACCACAATGATGCCAAAAGAACCCTACATGTTTATTAAATTTAATTTAGTAAACTACTTACAAGTATACAACCATGTTCACCTACTACTAGAACCATTGACATTTAATAGAACTAAAGGGAGCATACTGTAAATTTGATAACATCAATAATGTCTATTTCATACCTATATCATAAATTCATGATATCTAATCCTGTAAAACTTGAACCAGAGGAATATGCTGAATCTTGGGCCATTCGCTACCCTTCGGACCTTGGCATCTATCTGTCAATCCTGGACAACTAAGGATTTTTAGTTCATTTAGGGAAGTGAGATTGCAGAAGGCTTCTGGCAAAGATGTCTGCTTAGGACAAATACTTACACACATGTATGCAAGAGATGAGAAACAGCTGATCCATTCTGGTAGTTCCATAAATCCACGGTTGCAAGTTATTTTAAGAGAGCGGAGGTTTGTCAAGTGTTGAAGTCCACTAGGAAGAACCAACAGCTTAGGGATCATATGAAATTGTAAAGAACGAAGACTTTTGAAGTATTTCCATGGTATATCTTCATCTGGTGATAGATCAAGTTGTTCACAATTCCAAAGCACCAACTTCTCTATCGCTGTTAAATGCTCTAGGCCTTGAGTGAAAAATCTCAAGCTATGGCAATGAGTGAAACTTAAACAACGGAGAGAAGAAGACATACTCATGTAGACTTGCTTTCCTATTTCCTCAGTGTTCACCAGCTTCTCATCTTGGACATCAAGTGAAGAAAGTTGGTGCAGACATTCTCTTGGAAGAGAAATGAGGTCTTCCAAGTTACTGACTGTAAACCTTTTCAACTTTGAACCAGTTGCTGAAGTTGAGGTTGATGGTGAAGCTGTTGCCATCTTTATCACTGAGATGGTCTCGTTGGTGTCCACTAGTGTTAATTCCTCCACATTAGAACATTGTGGCAGAGATATCAGCTTTGGACATTTTCGTAATTCCAATTTTGTTAGATTGGAAAATGGCATGGATTGGAGGCGTTGTATGAGTAATTGATCATGTGATGATTCTATTGTACTAATGTCAGCATTTTCTCTTACTATCCACCATCCTTCTAAATTATCCATATTCATCAGTGTAAGTTCTTGAAGAGATGGGAAGAATAGTGTGTTGGATGACAAGGAAAGAATGTGATCACTGCTTTCCATGTATTCCACACTTTGCAAAGATACAAGGGTGAGGCGCTTCAAGAAAGGGAGTTGACTAAAACAAGGCACTTGCTGACATCTTCCACAACGCAGAAGTTCAACATGAACAAGATTTGGAAGAGTACTGCACAAATTACCCATCATTGCCCAACTTGGGAACTTCTGACCTCTATAACAATAAATCTCCAGCTCCCTTAAATTTGGATGTGGTTTCAGCCCTTCCAAGATAGATTCATCATGATTACTACCACTAACATCGTCATATAACCAACCGTCCAATTCTATATGTAACTTAGTCAGCCCACGTTTTCCCTCACCGAAAATTTGAATGTGCAAGACTCCTTTCAGGTTATTAAGGTTCTTTAAATCACTCAACTTAGCAGTGTTGGGCTTGTAATCAATTTTAGGACAATTTCTATAAACGACTGTAAATCGAGGTAGTTTATTGAGAGAAGTCAAATTTCCTAGTCCTGAAGGCAAACGGTACAGAAACTGACATTCATTAACATCAAGGCTCCTAAGATTCTTAAGTAATCCCATATGTATAGGCAATGATGGAAGACTTAAACAATTAGATAGGTTAAGTGTTTGCAAATTTTGGAGCTTTGTGATTGAATCAGGGAGTTCTCCAATAGGTGTACGGGAAAGGTTAAGGTATCTTAAGTGAACTAGCTTACCTATTGAGCTGGGCAAATTCCTGATTCCAAGGTTGTGTAGATCCAACACTCTCAAGCATCCAAAGCCAGATATCAACTCTTGACAAATCGATTTGCTGAAGGCCGATCCATCTTTAAATTGCTCTGGCAACAGAAATGTTCGTAGATGCTTCAGTTCCAGCATCCAACTTGGTATCTTCCATTCTGAAGTCAAACGATAAGCTGACAAGTGACAGATTGCCTTGTTTGAATTGCTTTCTCCTAACACTGCAACCTTGCAGTTGACTCCTGCTACTTCTTGAGCAAGATCATGCATAAAGTCGTGCATTTTGCAGCTCGAAATGTTCCCCCATTCATCTCTTTTTATATCCTGGAAGAAGCACCTTTGCAACAGAATAAGAAAATATTCATCAGCAAGATCTTCTAGACTCTGGTCTTCATTATTTTTAGAAATAATAAAGCCCTCGGCCATCCAAAGATTCATCAGTGCTTCCTTATTGAATTCATGATCTTTCGGAAACAAAGCGCAGTAAGCAAAACAGTTCTTTAACGGTGACTGTAGTTGCTGGTAGCTCAGCTTGAGAATGTCCATAATGCCATTTTGGCTGTCAAATATATTGACTAGACTTCTATTTTTGATTGACAACCACTTGTTCTCGTTCTTGCCGTAAAGAAGACTGCCTACAGCTCTTATGGCCAAAGGAACATTTGCACACTTCTTAACAATATCTTTCCCAACCTCCATAAGACGAGGCATCTGTTCAGCTTGTCCAGGTTCAAATGCCATCTTCTGAAATAATTCCCATGCCTTCTCTTCTTTCAGGCCTTGTAAATCATAGGCAGGAACGGTGCCCATAATTTTTGCCACCTCCCTTGACCGAGTAGTTATAATTATCTTACTCCCTTTTCTACCAATCTTCAATAGAGCCCTCAGCTTCAACCATTCCTCACGATTTTCATTCCAAATGTCATCCAGAACAAGCAGATATTTCTTATCACCTACTTCTTTTCGCATTAGACCTTGTAACTCCTCCATCTCTAAATTCGGAGTCTCTGCATTGGTTGCTGACTTGAGGATTTTTTCTGTAATAATCTTTACATCAAAGACTTCGGATATGCACACCCATAACCTCAACTCGAATTGCTTGTCAACTTGAGGATCATTATATATGAGTTGAGCCAAAGTTGTCTTGCCCTGACCTCCAATCCCACAATTGGGATAACATGAAGTACCTCATTGTCAGGTTCACCAGAGGCAAAGAGTATATCTAAGATAGCTTTCTTATCGTCATCTCTACCAATAACTTCCTCAGCATCTACAAATGAATAAGTTTGATCTCTCTTCATACTAGTATGTATCACACTCCCTTCTTCACGAGGGCGGTGTACAAAGTCAAAATCAGTACCCTCTTTGACTATATCATCTAGCTCTTGCCTAATTGTTTTAATCTTCTTAGAGACATTCAATGCAAACATCATCTGATTGGAGCTAGAGAAGAAAGTTTGTACCTCCTTAGTGAACTTGTTTGCATTGAGCATATATTTCTGGGATGCAACAGTAGCCACCTCATCGAACAAGTCATCAGCAGCGTAAACAACAGCAGCAAGCCTTTCAAGCCAACCACGAATGACTCTACTATCAGTTTGCCTATCCTCAGCATCAAGGAGCACATCCTTGATGGTGTTGATAGTGGTCTTGAGCTTCTCAAGCCGAGGCTTGAATCCCCATGCCGAAGCAATCTCATCAATTGCCCTTGATCCCAGATTCTTTATGATTTCCTGTGTAATGCCAAACAATATTCCCTCAGCCATTCTCTCTTTTTTCGATCAAAACTTTTCTCTAGCAAATACTTCAAGGTGTGTTAGTGACTCAAGTATAAGGTGAAGAAGTGAATAATCAGTATACAGCCTACACTAGTTGCCAGATTTGAACTTTGTTTAAGTTTAATTGGTCAAATTTCAACAACTTGCATCGCATTCGAATAGTAACAAAAAATAGCACAATAATACAGACGATACATGTGCACAATAATACATCTATATCTATACTTAGTATTTAAAAACACAAACCATCATCCCCATCATGCCACATGTAAATTAAAATTTATTTTTTACCAGTGCCACATGTCACCTTCCTCCATTAACTAATCCCCTTTCTTATTATTTTTAAAAAAGAACTAGATTTAATTCAATACATGTATGAATGTTCCCTTCAAAAAAAAAAACATACATGAATGTTATTTGATTCATTTTCCCCCAACTTAATACCTGTACAATTACATTCAATTATCACCCCTTCTTCTCCTTTATAAGCTATTCATTTTCCAATTAAAACATATCATAAAACCAAAGTTACTATTGTACCGCTTATAAACATCAGTCTAGTTAGTATTAAACACAATGACCATAATTAGTCCAGGTCATTATTTAATCATCTCTAATCCCTCTTTTCCAACTACTACGCTCTCCCTGTCCAGAAATAATGCTATATCACCAATAACTAAGTCTTTAGTAGCATCAAAGTGTATGAATTAGGATCTACTCACCTAATCACAACATGGAGAAAAAAATAATATAATATAAACGCACCCACCTACACCTATATACTATTGACAGAGCAAACTGTTAGGTAAGCAAAGCAACACTTCCACCCATATGCTGTCCTTATTGAACTAAAATAAAGTGTCCGATATCCGACGTGTCTAAGTGTCCAATATCGTTATTTTGTGAAAAAATTCCATGACATTGAACTAAAATAAAGTGTCTCATCTATATCCAGTGTCAAGGTCTGACATTGGTATGTGAGGTGAATTGAAGAGTCCCGATTAACATAATACAATTTTTTCTAAAGAAATAAATTGACATTATATATCATGAGATTCATTATTCAAACAGTATTAGGATTCGTTGACGGTAGAACACATTGAATGCCGCAACAATTCATAAAGATAATAACTTCATAATTAATCTTAAATCCACTAAAAAAAACGACAGTCAAATATCACACAATAAAGCAACATAATTAGAAATATGGTCAGAATACCTTGTGAAGGTGTGCTTGAAGCTTGAAGTGGGTGGCTTGGCTTAATTGGAATTACTGTGGTTCAGTGTACTTCAATAATGATCCAACTAAGGATGCTGGAATTGAGGCTTCATCTTCATTTGCCATTTCGGAAAAGTAGGATTGTAGGGGGGTTTTGGGACTATTGGAGTTTTATAGTACTAGTTTGGTTTTTCATTTTTTTTCCCTAAATAAAATTCTATTTTTAACAAAAATAATTGTAAATTTAAGTTATGTACCCTAAAATTAATGGCAAAATAACTAGTGTACCATAAGTGATACTAGTACAACATCATATATACTTGTATACTACTCCCTCCGTTTTTAAATACTTGCTCCATTTTTCCATGCGCGGAGTTTTAGGAGAAATTGGATAAAGTAATAGAATATGAAGGTAGTGGGGTTGGTTGAAGAATAAAAAATTGTAAAAAAAAAAACAAAAGTAGTGGAGAAATTAGAGGTGGGAGGATATGAAATGAATAAAATATGATATTTGTTGAGTTCACTAGGTGGTAGAAATGAATTAAATATTGTAAAAACTTTCCAAATAAAGAAATGGAACAAGTATTTAAAAACGGTTGAAAAAGAAAAGTGGAGCAAGTATTTAAAAACGGAGGGAGTATGTTACATGGACTCGGATACATGTGTCGAACACAGACACATGTCCGAGTGTCCGATTCGCCAATATCCAAAATTTTAGGACACGGGGACTTTGTCCTATATTTTGACACGGGTGCGGGGACACGACACTTTCATTTTTTGCAAAAAATTATACATTACAAAATATGTAAATATTTCATTAATATTCAAAAAATCTATACCATATAATCCTAAACTATGACAATAACACTTATTATTTGGGTTTTTTTTTTTAAATAAAGATAAAGATGAAGTACTCAAGTAACTCAGTAACTCACCGCGAGAAATTAAATAAAGGGGTAAAAAAGTGATGGATACAACTATCACAACAGTAAAAAGGGATTTTAAAATAAATAAAAAAAACCAATAAAAGGAAGGAATACAGCTGTAAAGCACTATCTCGTTGACAATCTTTTTTTTTTTTTTTTTGTACTGTCTTTCTTCTTCAACCTGCCGCTCCCTCAAATTTCTTACTTATCCATAACTATATTTCTCCTTTGCTTGAAAAAATTAGGCATTTTTTTTTAAAAAAATTCAGCTCTATTTCTCCCCTTCCCCTCTCTCTAAAGTGTCCGAGTGCACACTGTCGAATCTGACACGAATTTCGTGTCCGAATCCGCGTCATGTCGTGTCGACACGGACACTCCGACTTTTCAGCCAAGTCCGTTGAACATAACTTGTATAGTTGTATTAGAGATTTAAGTATTTAACTAGATTTGGGATTTTGGGATGACTTAGCCTAATTTGATGATATTCATACAATGGAAAATGATTTATAAGGATAAAATTTTCACTATATATAAAAAGAAAAAGATATATGTAGCCTAAGGGTTGCATACAAAAAGCTAAAAATAGAAAGAATTGACAATAAATAAATATTTATTAAATCGATTTGCTCATAAATTGTTGATAAATAATTAAACTCTCAACTTAATATTAAAAAAGAAAGTATATGATAAATATACTCCGTATTTAAGCCTTTAAGGTATACTCGTTTAAGTCGTTTTTAAGTCCGTCTGTTACTCCTTACATACTCCATAAGAATTACTTTGTGAATTTGTAACAAGTCTAATTAATGGTTTTCTTCTAATTAGCCAAGAATGCCGGTCCATTGCCAAATTAGCCAAGGTTGTCGGTCGAATCTAATCCAGGCTTCCCACACAGCAGCAGCCGTGTAAGAACTCACCACCAAATTTCACAAATCACTGTCACCAATTTCAATTCCCACAATTGAACTATTTGAAACAGTCAATACATACCCAGTACCATTTACCAATCCTCTAATCTTTAACACCCAATTTAAATTGAATTTCAAGCAGATTTCAAAAACAGCAGACTCCATCAGATTATGTCTTCTGTGATCTTTTCTCTCTCCTCTAAACACTAAGAAAA
The DNA here is from genome assembly GCF_001683475.1 of Chenopodium quinoa. NCBI lineage: Eukaryota > Viridiplantae > Streptophyta > Magnoliopsida > Caryophyllales > Amaranthaceae > Chenopodium > Chenopodium quinoa. The sequence continues at coordinate 1,464,400 of NW_018743021.1, read as the reverse complement.
GCCATGTCTTTCTTCAATGGCGGCGAACAGAGGAAAGACCCTATTCAATTGATCCAATTTGAAGAAACGTTTCAGAGATTGGAGGAGCTCATTCAAAAGACCGATTCTGGGAATACCCAAATGGATAATTTGATTAATTTGGAATACCCAGATGAGGAAATTGATCAAAACCGTGAAATAATTGATGGGATTTTGATGAAATTCGCAGAAAATGAGAACTTGCAAAGTAATTCTGTTGATGTTCCAATTATACCTCAAGTATTTGCAGGTTCGATTTCAAAACTTGTATTTGAGTTTTATTTTTTCAATTATTATGTATTGTTATATTTATTAATGTTTAATGTTCATCAATTATGCTGCAATTATAATTGTTTTCTGGATTTACTAGATTATTAGGGTTTTAGGGTAGATGTTAGGGTTTCAAGTTCATGGGTTGACTTTAAAAACATGAAGTTTTGAACAAATGAGAAAGTTTTACCATATTGTTTGATTTGGTTGTTTGAGAATGTTAATGTTGAGGTTTGATTTGAATTTTTACAAAGTAGGAAGAGGATGCACAAAGAAGATGAGTTTAATGGAAGTGGCTACTCTTTTCGAAAATTATGATAAAACTGGTGCATCAGTCCTTGATCTTCAAGGAAGGCTAATGGCTGAAGTTGAGTGGCTACCTTTATCACTTGTGAAATTGTCAAATTTAACTGAAATTGACATATCGAAAAACGAAATTATGGCTCTTCCATCGGATGTTGGTGAGCTTAAGGCATTGAAGAAGTTTGACATCCACTCAAATCAACTAATAAACCTTCCGAGATCAATTGGAGAGCTAACGAGTCTGACTGACCTTGATCTTCATGGGAATAGGCTGAAATCTTTGCCAGCTTCCTTTGAGAAGTTAGTAGGCTTAGTCAATCTTGATTTGAGTTCTAATTTCTTCACTCAATTGCCTGATTCAATTGGCAACCTTAGCTCATTGGAGAAGTTGAATCTTGACAAAAATGAACTCGAAGAGCTCCCTAGTGCAATTGGCTCGTGTACGTATCTGGTGGTGTTGCAAGTAAATTTCAATCGGTTAAATTCTCTTCCTGAGGCTATTGGAAACCTTGTGAATTTGGAAATTTTGACAGTCCGTTATAACAGAGTAAAGAACCTGCCAGAAACAATGTGCAATCTTCAAAGCTTAGAGGAACTCAATTCGAGCTTCAACGAGCTTGAATCAGTCCCAGACTGCTTGTGCTCTATGTCGAGCTTGAAAGTTTTGAACATTGGGAACAACTTTGTTGATCTCAAATCCTTGCCAAGATCAATTGGCAACTTTTCAATGCTTGAGGAGTTGGACATAAGTTATGATCAAATCAGAGTTTTGCCAGATTCTTTCAGGTTCCTATCAAAGCTGAAGGTGTTTTTTGCTGATGGAACACCACTTGAAATTCCCCCTGAGATTATTAAACTGGGAGCTCAGGTAAAATTTTAGTAAAGTATTGTGATTAAGCTATCACTAATACTTGTACTTAGTTCATTATCTAACATGTTCATCCTTTCTCTTGATCAGGCTGTCGTTCAGCACATGGCTGAACTCGTCGATAAAAGAAACAGGTTTCCAAACCGAATACTGAAGGGAAGAAGGGGATTATGGTCCTGCATCTTGTCTTGTTTTTGCCTTGATGAAGTAGTACCAGCGCAAAGGAGCTAATCAAGAAACATTAAATCTTGTACAATAGCCACTTCCATGTGTATCTGTTTTCTCTTTTTCTTCTGTATATTTTAAAATGTTTGAACACTTAAAACTAATAATGTAAATATGTTATTGTGAATAATAAAAGAGTAAACATGGTGATAAATTCTAATGCATTCCTTTTGTCTTCACCCTTTCTGCCTTTTGTTTTCATTAATCTTGCTTTTTCTTGAGCATTTATTTGATGTCCGGTTGCAAGATAATTTTGCAGGGTAGTGTATGATGTCATGAAATGTCTTGTACATAGTGTTTAGTGTTTACTTTTTTTTTTTTTTTTGACACAATAGTGTTTACTCTTTAGAAAGACCTATGTTTGCAATTGCAAATACCACCCCCCCCCCCCAAAAAAAAAAAAAAAAAAAAAAAATTTAAATAAATAAAAATTGTTTAGAAACTAGAAAATAAGTGAAAATTATTTGCTAATAAACAATTCAATTGGGTTAAATCTCACATAAAAATTATTTGAAATTTGAAGGGTATAAGATCAATAGGTTAACTGAGGGTATAATAGTAGCATAATAATTGCCAAAATTGAGATTTTTATGTAAAGTGTAAGAAAAAACATTAAAAAAAATTACTCCGCACTTATGAGTAAAGCATAAAGAACATTTTAAAATGAAACATTTAGAAACAGATGTATACTAAATATTGCTACCTCCTTTTTCTTTTTCTTTCTTTTTTTTTTTTCTCCAAATTCCAATCAATTATTGTAACAACATAAAATAAAGAAAACTCAAAAGGAAAAAGAACACAGGCACCCATGTTTGCTCGGCTAAAAATCACTCAAAACTCGTTTTTTAAGAGAATAAAAAAACCTTAAGCTTTTTATTATGTACATGATGAGTAAAGTTCGAAAAACAACATTTTTAACTCAATAATGTTCGAACAACTCTTTTAAGTTTATTTATAATTTTATTCATGTTTGATTATAATCAGTTAAAATTCATTCACAAATAAATTTATATTGTTAAATTAATCAAGTCTTATTTAAATTATTGCAAACTCGAGTTTACTCAAAATACAGTCTGACATGAGTATGAACTAAAATCTAACAAGTTTATAAAGCCAAAATTTTAACGAGCTAAGATTAGGGCATGTTCTCTTCAGCTTATTTTCAGTTCCTCAATTTAGTCCAGCTCCAATCAGTTCAATTCAGTTCAGCTCCATTCAATTCTATTCAGTTCAGCTCAGTTTTGTTTAGTTTCTAATTTTTTTTTCTCTTATAAAATATTCAATTCAGTCCAACTGCAATAAATTCAGTTCAGCTCAATTCAGAAAATTAGAACAAGCCCCTAGACAAGCATATTAAAAGTTAGTTCAAACTTCAAACTTGAATTAACTTGCTCAAACATTTTTTTTTACAACAACTTGCTCAAACATTATAAACCCTTAATTCCGTATTTTTTCTTTTTATAATTTCCAAAAATATAAATGTGGGCTTATTATTTAGGGAGAATATTGAAACTTTGTCAAGACGGCATCGTTTAACTATTTCTCCCCATCAACGAACTCCTCGTTATTTTTCCACGGTTGAAGTCAGAAATTGGGCAAAATCAGATCAAACTGTTATATTCAGGTGAGCTTCTTTTTTAATTCGACGAATTTGTATTCAATACGAGTAATATCTACTTTCAATACTTTGAATTGCTTGAGCTAATTGGTACTTTGCTACTACTCTATTAGAGATTATAATTTTCATTAGTGTTAATTGACTTACTTAATTTGATCCATTTTTTTTTGCTAATTACTTACGAATTTGCTTAACTAATCTCACACTGGCTGCTCCAATTTTTCGCATTATTTGGAGATCATTTACAATTTAATGCACTAGCGTTATGCAAAAAATTGTTGCCAAGTTTTCATCTTTCTTTCTTTTTCAATTTGAGTATAAAAATTCTAATTTTATGCGATTTGGTATCAATATTCTTTACTAGTTTTTTTTTTTTTTTTTTTTTTATTTTTTTTTATTTTATAATTCGAACTCATTATAGGAAAATACCCTGAATCTGATTTGAATTATTCTTGGTTTTGTGGGAATCTTTACTTCTGTGTTATTGTGATGAAACAGCTTTGATACAGATATATTATACTTGATAATGTTCTCACATCTTATGTTAATGCATTTTGGGGTGGCTAATTACTCATGTTTTAGTAATTTATATTTTGAGAAGTGTTGTTTGGTTTGCCGAGTGGTATGGGTACGGAATCATGAATGAAACCAGGGCGATATGGGGTGGAACCTTGGTACCAAATATTATGTGTTAGCTGAGTTCAAGAACATAACCCCTTAATCTGATAACTTTGTGGTATGAAATGAAGTAATTAGGAATACTTTGAGTTCCCAGATGTTTGAGTTTATAGCCAAATGATCAAGTGTGTTTCACGAGCATTTTTACCTGTTCAATGATTTTTGGCTATTGCTTATGCTTTGAAGTTGATTTCGAGTTTGTTACGTTATTAGGAAGTTGGTTTCCCTATTTTTGTGTTTCAGGTTACAGTGTTGATTCCACTGGTTTCTGAGAAGTGTCACTATGAGTGATTGTAGTAAAAGTGAATCTGCTCTTGAAAATGAGAATCATGTTGCTGAAAGTAGTGCTGTTCGGAAAAAGATTGTCTACATATGGGATATGGATGAGACACTAATATTGTTGAAGTCGTTGTTGGATGGTACATATGCAGTAGCATTTAGTGGTGTGAAGGATGTACAGAAGGGCGTTGATATTGGAAAGATGTGGGAAAAATTTATCCTTGATGTTTGCGATGATTATTTCTTCTATGAACAAGTATGTTGGCTGCTTTGTGACATTGAATGATCATACGATTGTCCGTGCTCTTATTGTTCCTTTTTAAAGTTAGTATACACTGCTTAGAGGTATCCAAAGAGATACTGGTGATTTCAGATAGCTTAATTTGATCTCCATTTGCAGATAGAACAATGCAATGAGCCTGTGATTGATGCTTTGAGCCCGTACGATGACGGGGCTGATCTCTCTAATTATGATTTTAGCCAAGACAACATTGGTTCTCCAACAGATGACATCAACAAAAGAAAGCTTGCTTATCGTCATAGGATCATAGCGCAGAAGTATAAACAGGTATTCGCTATGGACTCCTTCTGGTTTTGTTTGCTTTCTTCTTTTGTAATAATTTGCTAATTGGTATAGGATGTAGCACTTCTGTATTGTTAGATACATGATTTGTGGCACAATATGTACTTATTTCAATTGTGCATCTTTTATGAGCTATTAAGCTGTCTCTTTCTTTTCCTATTACCTCTTAGTTCCTATTCTTCCTATGAATTAATATCTGATTTTTTCAGGGCTTGCATACTATACTTGACCAGAAGAAAATTGAACTTTGGAATAATCTATATGAGATTACCGATAGTTACACTGATGGATGGCTATCCTCTGGTATGTATAATTCTCTGGGTAAAATGCATACTTGGTCACTGCATCCCTCTGAACCGTATATGAACTGAAAGACGAAAAACATATATATAAAAAATAAAGCTATGCTTAGTGTCTGCTAGAGTTTCACTGTTGCTTCATCAAGCTGGGTTACTGGAATTTTTTTTTCCCTCATGAAGGCTTAGTGAACTGACTACACTTGTAGAAGGTGTGATTAAATTTACCTTCCTCATCCACCCTCTTCCCCTCCACGCACCGCAAGAAACCTAATATTAGAGCTAATTAACGAGTGAATCACATAGAGGAAGCTTAAAATTTCTATTGAATGCCAGAAGAATTTGCATACGAATATAACTTGTGACAACTGCTATTTATTAACCTTTTGGTGTTTCATGCAAGTTTCTTTTTTCAGATTTGTATCATCTGTGATAGAATCATAATGTTTTTTTGTATTACTTGTTGAAATTTTGGGTTAATGTCATTTCTCATTGTCTTGGCATGAAGATAGAATTGAATTCTTTTGTGTATGTCATCAGTGGGCACTTCCGTGAATTCATTGCATGTTGCAACAATTGCTTCCAATATTTGCAGTTGAACATTAGTTTACTCTGCATTATTTATGCAAGTTTCAGAAGAGTGAGTGTTTCTCATGAAGTCATTGTCATTCTGGGCCCCACTTTTATCTGCAACATGGACATAGATTATAAGCTAGAGCAGCTAAGAACAAATAAAAGAAAGAGCTTGGGAAAAGCCATGTTAGCATCAGGTTTTCTTCCTGTAAATATTATTCTGTAAAGCATACGTGATTTAGTTACTGTAGGAATTGTCTCAAATTTGACTATTGATGTGGATCCTGAGGATTCTTATCTTGAGATTTTTGTTTCTTATGATGTAATGAACCTTCCTTGTTTTGTGAATGTAGTCATATTGTGCTTGCTTGTCTTCACTATTCTACAAACGTACAAAAATCTGATTCAAATATTTTACTAATGAGATGGTTTGATTTAACTTTTTTTCTAAAATGAGATAATGGGCCAAAACTGTTGTCAAATGTATGATCATGCCTTTGATGGGAACTTCTATATCTAGTTGCCTTCTGTAGTCTTGGTCTCTTGGGAATGAATGATACTCTTGTTGCTTAAATACTTGCTGTACTGCTGAAGCACTTTGGTGTCACTGCCTCACTGATGCATTGCAGACTCTTATTTAATAGTGCCTTTACTTCTGACAGCATAAATGAAAACATTCTCCTTTTTTTGATGCAGCACGGACCTTGCTGCAACATTGCTCAGGTGATAGAGAATTGGTAACCACTGGATGTGAAGAGTTCCAATGCATTAATATCTTAGTGACTGCTGGATCACTGATTCCGAGCCTAGTCAAATGTTTACTATTTAAATTGGACAGCTTGTTAACTTGTGAAAATAGTAAGTTCCCTTCTAACTATCGTTTTTTTCATCATCTTCCTGCTGAAATTATCACTCTGTTGGGCGTATAATGCCTCTATGCTATCCTTGTAGTTCTTGATATCTCTACTATAAAGTTTTCCCATAGAATTATACAACTATATAGTGATAGTCAAAAGCTCATTCCTGGAAAATGTCAGATATTGGCTAACAGCTCCTATAAGGCTATGATACTGAGTGGATGAGATAGTAATAAACAATTCATAAATAAACGCTAGTTCCTAGTTTAGGAACCATCTTTATAAGTTTTGGCTACGATGTGACCACTAATAATTTATTAATATGTACGAAGCATATCCCTTTCTACTGAAAAATATGTAGGAAACTAATCTGGACTTGTTAGCATAAACCTGCTTAGTTGCTGCAGAAAATGCCTTGCATAGAAGAGTCCCTGTTCTCTTTTTCAGCTTGGCAGATGTAATATTAATATAGTAAAAATGTGGGTGAAACTTTAATGGTTCTGTCTCATCCTTTGAAACTAAAATTATCCATTCCTTCAATAATTCCATTTTACTTGTTTACCTACGAGCTCTAAGTAAGTATCATAGGGAAAGTAAGAATGACACTAGGACTTCCTCCACACACCATTTCATGTAGTTTCATCGATTATATTGATACCACCTTTAAGGGCCTTGGGGCTGCCTCTCTGTAGAATGCTCTAAATCTACAATAAATCCTTACATTGATTGATGGCTCCAATTATTGAGAATGTTTAAGTAGTGAAGAAGGATCTTCGAATATAATCCCAGATCTGATAAGCCTATAAATAATGGAAACTTTGTTTGGGAGAGAGAGAAAGAAGATAAGCCTGATTCCTCTTATTTTTTCCTGGGTGCATCCGTTTCTCTCCCTCAAGTTGGTCCCATATCCCTTGTTCATACCTGTTTTATGTCTTATCAACACTGGTATTGTTGGGGCTTATACTTAGTTTGAACATCAAATGTAAAGGTTCCATAGCATAATGCTTCATTTAATGACAGGATTCTTTGCTTTTGTTCACCCGTAGGACCTGTCCAGAGTAAGGCTTAAAGCCAGCTCAACTCTGTACACCGCTAATTATTGTGGATGGCAATGTTTTTTAAAGAAATGGCATTGAAGAGGGTGGAGCCAGATGCTATGTAATGAGAATTATTATGAGATATTCCAGGATGGGATATATATTTTTTTTTTTAAGAGCAATTCTTATTAGACAGAGAGTATGATAACAATTTCGAGAGAACCTTGTTTAATGTATTGTAGCCTTTTTGGTTGGGATTTTCGTTCCAATGTCACTTCTCTATATAGATATGCACTATCATCTTCATGAACATGGCAAATTGGCAACACGCTAATTGCTGTATGGGACCTGTTTAGGTAATAGGTACTAGTTAATCTGCGAAGATGATAAGGTAACTTACTACTAAGGTAGGTGAGGAAAGCACCTTAGTACAGCTCTCCACTTACTTAGACTAGTACTGTGGAAGGGATGAAGAACTGGTCCAGCCCAAAAGCAAGTATTAATGACCAATCAAATGGCTTTTTGCAGGCCGGGCCTCTTAGCTTCTGAGTTCCCTGTCGTATATAGTTTTTTCTGAGTCTTTTATTCTCATCTGCTTCTGTTTGTATGAACTGAGATAAGTACTGATATTGGGTATAAATAAAACTTTCCCAGTATATAGTGCATGGGACGTAGGGAAGCTTCGTTGTTTCTCATGGATCAAGGAGCGCTTTGGTGGACCCGATGTTCAGTTCTGTGTGATTGGGGATGGATGGGAAGAGTGTGAAGCTGCCGAGTTTCTGAGGTGGCCGTTTGTGAAAATTGACCCAAAACCAGACGGCCACCACAGGTTTCCTGGCCTCACTAGAGAAACCGTAGGCCATTATCTCGCTGTTGTCTATGGACGTCCTGATGCTGAAACTGAAGATCAAGACACCACATCCTCTACGACGTAGAAAGCTTTTATGAGATCTATTCTTGTACAGATCAGGTCTATGTGTTAGCAAATTGTAACAACGTAAGAATTTGATGATTTCGTCCACCAACATTTCTTCATTTTTTCAGTATTGAGCATTTGGGTATATTTCCTTTTCCGTGTTTTTTTTTTTTTTTTTGGAGGAATTATTTCCTTTTCCATTGATTTGTTTTGTATTTTGATTTTTTATGAAATTAGTCAATTTCTAAAAGAAAAAAGAAGGAAATTTAGAAATTCAATTGAGCAAGATATTTATAACTTGTCATCACTGGCAATTAATTGATATTAGCTCTCCCTTATAAATGACACAACACTGAAGTCTCACATTGGACACATTTGTCATAAGCTCATAACATTATGCTTAATATAAATTATTTACTATGTATTATTTTTCTAAACTTAAATCGAAATTAAAATTCATTAGTTGGAGAGAACACGACCTATTATAAATTTGTAATCACTTACAGTACATACTTCTGCCAAAAAATTGACAATTAAGCAAATGAAAGCTTGTCACCATCTTTGAGCTTGTGTTGGCCACAATTATCTATTTGTGGGCATTCATTCATGTGACTTGGTTTATTTTAATGGGCCTCTTCACGTGAAATTTCACTGTTTTAAGTTTTATCCATAAGAGATTTTTTTATTTTATTTTATTTTTTAGTGCAAATTTAATGAAAAAATTCATGTGTTTGACAATTTTCTGTTTGCTTAATGGGGCATAACTGTGGTCTAAAGTTGCTGCAACAACCTTATCAAAAGTTCTTTATTGTTTGTTTTCTCAATTTGAGTTTTTGAGGGCTCCAATCTCTCAAACAATGTCTTGATTTCCATATTTAAGTTTTATGAGGCCCAATTTCGACAACTATGGTACGAGTATTTTTTATTGATGACAAAATATATATATATATATATATATATATATATATATATATATATATATATACATTTATACATGCTGGTGTACTTTTATTGCGATTAATTAAGCTATATTTTCACAAATCAGTATCAACTATCAAGGACTTAGTATAAATACTTAACTTTGTTTGCACCAAAAAAAAAAATTACTTCGCTTTGTTTTACTACAATATTTTAGTTTGTATGAATTTTGGAGGCGAAGTGTCATGTATGTGCTGATTGACAATGATTTTAGTACTACAACTAGTTTAAATCCCGTGCAACGCACAATTTTTACTTAATCAAATTATGAATCAGTGAATTATAATGTTAATACAACAATAAAAAAAAAATTTCAAAAAAAACAATATTTTAATTGAAACAAATACTTGAATTTCTTTTCAAAAAAAAAAAAAAAAAAAACCAAAAAAACTTGAATTAATATTATATTGTTATCAAAAGTTATTGATTATTAAACATTAAAAAAAACACAAAAAATTAATGATTATAGTGTTTTATATGAGAATGCAATTTATAATTATAACCCGTGCAATGTAATTATATACCCATATATCCCTATTTTGGTGGTATTTGACCGGCACAATATTTTATAGCATACTATAACTGGCACAATGTTTTACAAATTTAATTGACTAATTTTTATGTAAATTAATAATCATGATTTTTTAATTTTGTTTTATATTTATGTTTATAGTTATTGAATTGTAATTGTTTTATCAAATCCTGGTTAGATAGAGCAAAAAAACTTTCAAAGAAAAAATACGTTGTAGAAGAATGATACGAAGTACGGGAGTAGTACATTTTATTATTCTAATATATTACCTTATTATGTGTTTGTTTATTATAGAAAAATACCTATTATAAAAAATACGAAAGATATGCATATAGAATATATTTCGTATATAGTTGCCAAATTGAAAGTTAAATATCATAGGATATATAAAATAATATTAATGAAGATTTTGTACAAAAAAGAAAAAAAATGGAAAGAAAAAAGTGGCGGGAAAATTTATAATCGGAACATGACAAGTGTCATGTCAGATTCGCTTTTAGTATTATGTAATTGACGTGTTAAGTTTAATGTGAGGCAGCCCCCTTGCTTGCAAGCTTGTACTAAACTTATATATACAAAAAGGGCGTGTTGGGTAGTAGATTTTAAGTAGCTTATAGTCGTTAAAAAAAATGAAAGTTTTGTTGTATAGTGGTTTAGCTATAGTTAAAAGCTAAAATCATTTGCTTTTGAAATTAAAGGTAATTGTTTTTTATTTTATTTTTATTTTTTAATTCCTTATATTTCAAAGGTAATAATTTTTTACTTAACACTGATATTTAATTATCTATCTTTATAACTAACCATTTGTTGTAGACGACTATACTCTCACAAGTCACAACTAACATCCACTACCACAACTAACATCTACCGCTACAACTACATTTTGCTGAACACGTTGGAAGCATATTTCTATGATAAGTTGGTGTCATTAGGTATTGTATTCCGTTGTGTTAGATTTTTCAAATCAAAGTAAAACTACAAAATTTCGCATTTAAAAAGTGCATTTTCATACATTGTGGATACTATTACAAATGTTGATACATTAATTTGTATACGATAATACTGATATATATACGCATATATCCCATAGTCATATATGGGTGTGTAGCTATCAAGTATCACATGTTGAAATAAATCTAATCTTGTTGTTCTACTTCTTTTTCCGTTTTTGGACTGGATTCTATTCTATTACTTATCCAATAATCGTGATTTCTACCCAAACAATTTGACTTGCTCCAAATATTGTACATGACCTCTCTAATCAGAACCACAATTCGTTAATAGGATTATTATTATCTTATCCAAGGTTTTCTCTAATTAAAGCCACAATTATCTTGGCTGCTAGATTTTTACTTTATCTTGTAGATAAAGATGGAGAACTAATGTGCTATTGAGTGTCAAAGTGATAAACTATAATTTGTCAATATTCAATTAAATTATTCCTAATTTCCAACCCATTTTTAATGTTCTTGCTCTTCGAGAGCTGATACACATACAATCATTGTATGTTGTCCCTACTTACAACACCACTAGAAATTTGACACATCATTATTAAAAAAGGAGAGAAAATTAGAAGTCAAATATAAATTGAATTCTAATGGGACATGGGCCCATTATTGTAGCCAATAAAAACATGACAAAGTAAGGTTGTATGTAGGGACCACATACAACAGTTGTATGTGTAGCCTTTACCTTGCTTTTCATATTGTACCCTCTTTAGAAAATTAGCTTCAAATAAATTAAGTTCGGGAAAAAAAAAAAAAAAAAAAAAGCTCAGTCGTTTAATAAAGGTTAGACTACTTAATACTATGCATAACTCACTGTTAAAATAAGTTCCTATCCTGTTGGGGAAAAAAATGTTCAATTAAGAAGTCTAGTTTAAGAAAAACAAATTCAAATCTATGTTGATAAGTTAAAATTCATGTAAATAGGTTATAGGTGAATACATAAAGTTTTTTAAAGTGTCGTTTTAGCTTTCTAATTATTATTTTCTTTCAATTTTGAAGTATTGAAGCTTTACTCTTTGGTACACTATTATAATAACAAAAAATTACAATGTTCAACATTGAATCTTGAGTTAGAATTCTACTTTCCCTTATGCTTTTTTTTTTTTTTTTTTTTTTTTTAATAGGCTTATAATGCCATTTTTTTTTCATTAATCTAATGACTTTAAATTTTTAAGAAAAATGTATGATGATGGAGGCTCGAACTTGACAATTAAAGTTAATTAAGAAAACACAACTAATTAATGAAAATGTAGAGGGAACATCTATTAATTAAATACTTTCGTATTACATTTGTATGCCACAAATATCTTTCTACTTTGTAGTTTCTAGACATAATACTATGCATACCAAAACTTTTTGGTCACACTGTACTCTTGTTCTTTACTCTTAAAATTATCACATTGAATTTGTAAGCAAATATGGCATGTCAATAACAATTTTTTTCAAACTTTTGAATTGACATGATTAACAATCTTTCTAAAAATTATCTATTAAAGTGATCAATAAGATCTTTGAAAATCATCAAAGTTGAAATATGTATTCAAATTAAACAAAAATGAGTAATTAAGAAGTATGATTAAAATTAAAACCAATAATTGTAATGACACCTACAACTCTACAAGTGTTGTTATTGTTCAAGGGAGGAGGTGGACAATGGTGAAATTAAAGAATGATATAGACAATTACATGGGGAGTTTCCAATATGGAAACATCTCGGGGATGTAATTGTAGGTGGTGATTGATATTTGTTGTTAGATTCACCATTTTTCTCAATAGGGTCTACTTGTAGTTTTAATCTTTATGTAATAAATAATGTTGATGCATAATGCACTACCATTGTGTATTGTTCGCTTCAATGCATTACTATATAGGTGCATTTTGATGAGCGGATTAAACTAATCAGTGCTAGCTATGTATCTTATGATTGTTATGAGCAAGATATCAATTATTAAGTTGTCTTTTTCTAGTGGTACAGGCGAACATGATCAAATTCTAGCAACTTACTAATTAAGGAGAGTCTGCTATAACTTTTCTGATATTAATAGAACATATTCATGAGTCTCAACCATAAGTTTAAGTTTTTGTTGAGATGATCTATAAACATGGTATCAGAACCAATGTGACACGAACATACACCGTACCCCCCCCCACTTTCAAGTGGAATATTAAACGCTGGGTATGGTATGACTCATGCTACATCTACACTTTAAGCTAATTAAAAGGCTTTTATGTGAGGGGGAATATTAGACGCTAAGTATGATTGAGATTCAAAAATATGTTTTATACTCTATCATTTTCATCGATTTCACACTGGTTTGAAGATCTCCCGGCCCTATAACATGATTCAATATCATGTCATGCATACGATGAGATTGATTATTGACATTATGCAATGCTAATATATGGTTTATGATAATGGCATTTTGTCGATGGATGTTTCTAATAATGCGTAAATAATTGGCAAGAATATCCAAAAAAAAAAAATCGATAAATTGGGATAGTGCATAAAAAATGTGGGATACAGAGAAAAACGAAAAAGTACAATGAGAGTGGACCCTAAGTGTGCATGGCTATATTTACACCACGAGTTTCTCATACGTCTTTCCAAACACTTTTATAGCCCCCCCTCTTTGCCATTGCCCATGCTTCCATTTTTTTTCTTTTTATTTTTTTGTTCTTTACCATACAATTTTCTCACTATTTTTCCACTTGACTTTATCTTAGATTGCGAATTTTCTGTCTTTCCTTCTCAAATCGACGTGTAATAGCTCATTTATTATTGCATTGATGAATAAAACAAAGTTAGCACTATAAGATAAGCACATGGTAAGATAATTTATTTTGGGTGTATAAAGGAGATTGTCGATTGTCGATGATCGATCAGAATCAATTCTAAAATTAGGATATCCTTTTATAGTTTAACCAACTGATTAACCAAGTTCACATCTACTATATTATGAACTATAACAAACAAGCATGTTTACATTATCGGTCAATTTGTTTGAAAATAGCTATATAGTGCATATGTCTATTTTTTTGAGAACCGATTAGTGCATATGTATGTCTACTAATAATAAAACAACGCAACATAATTGAAATTGTTGGCGGACAGTCTAAATAGAGAAACGGATATTTTAAAAAACGAATATATTGTAGTTTAAATGTTTAATGTAGGGTTTATGGTAAATAAATAGATCATGCATACTAGCAAGCTAGGGTACCCATGTAATAACAGGATTTTTTACGAAACTGAGCCCTATTAGCAAACTATTTACGAATATAGACGCGTGGCCAAATTATTTACGGAATTGAGCTTTTGAGGTAAAACGCTGCCTCGGTCAGCGTTTTACCTCTGTTATTATTTTTTAAAAAATTTCTTATTTAGTGAAATACAAAATTTTTTTAAAAAAAATATGGAAATACATAAAAACGCTGCCTCAGTCAGCGTTTTTGTCTCAGGCTGTAACAGCCCTTAAAACGCTGACTGAGTCAGCGGTTTTGCCTGGTATATTTTTCGCGCACTCACTCTTCCTCAAAACTAAAAACTCAAACTCACTCTTCCTCACGCAATAGCCTATCTTTCTCAAAGCTCTGTCGTCGCCGCCGCCGCCTGCTGCCTGCCGCCGTCGCCGCCGCCTATTGCCTGCTGCCGCCGCGCCTCTCCTCTTCTTTATAATCACATTGTTAGTACTTCTCACTTATTTGTTTGTTGTAATTTGATAATTGTCTAGTATAAAAGCCCTAAATTGATGTTAGTTTAGTAAGAAAGTTTATGATGAAATTGTGGAAATGTTTGATAAAATTGTTGAAAATGTTGATGAAATTGTTGATAACGTTGATGAAATTGTTGTTTTAGTTTGATAAAGTAGCCTACATTGTTGTTTAATTACGAAAATTTTGTTATGTAGAATATGTTGGTTGTTATAGTGTTAATATGTTCGTTGTGTACTTTGTTGTGGTTGTAATGTGAATTGGAACAATGTTGGTTAATTATGTTTATAGTGTGAATATTTTGGTTGTTTTTGTGCGAATTGGTGGAGATTGCATGCAATTAAGATGTGTTTTTGGTTGTTGAATAGAATATGGCTGCACAAAACGCAGCTTTGTTATGCCGATGGGGGGGTGAATTTGTGTCTGGTGGACCGAATGTCCAGTATAGTGGTGGAAATATGGAACCATTGCCACTTGGACCGGACATGACTTTCAACGATCTGATGAACGAGGTTCATAGCATTATTGGCTTAAACCCAATGAATGTACAACTTAACATTCAAATGAGGTTTGAGACTAATAATGTGGTTCAAGTGTTACCTTGTTCTAACGATAGACATTTGAAAGCTTTGAGGAGCGTTGTTTTAATGAGGGGTTATCCACATGAGATATATGTAGAAATAGTGTCTACGTGTACGCAACAAAGTACTCGACCAGATCAACAAGCTACCTATTTTTCCGGTTACACAGAGTCCTTCCGAATTCCCTCACAAGACATTCTATCAACTGAATATGGAATGGGATCCTTCAGCAGACTGCTTCATGACGATCGGTTCCAAATGTCGTTGAGTTCACATATAGCTTCACCTGTATATGGTGGAACATCTACGACAATGTTTGGCCAATCTGGGCCTTCGACATCGAACACAGTTATATCTTCTCCCATGCAACTCCAAAGTTATTCACCTACGCAGCATGATGATCATACATCACCGTTTCAACCATTGGTGAATCATCTTGAAAATCTACAACATATGGTGAATAACGAGTTGTCTCTGTATGATGCGCTCCGGGAAACATATGGTGAATACTGTGACGTTGCGAGACGTGGCGATACTCACACGGCTTCCCATTCATGGGAGTCCGGTGTCTGGATCTGCGTTGGCCGATCCCCCCGGTTATGTAGCTCAGGTTCTCGGGGTTCAGCCAGGACCGGATGATATCAGGGGCGGCGGATTGAGGACCGGCTGCATACGCGACACTTTTCGTGTGTTGCCTGATGGTGCTGATGAGGCCACTATTGCGAGACATGCTCGAGCGTACCTTTTTCTGCTCATCTCGGGTGTGTTGTTCGGTGGCAAGAGTGGCAGCCATTTACAGATCATTTACCTGCAGCTGGTAGACCACGACTGGGAGCATATTCGTGGCTACAGTTGGGGCAGTGCTTGTCTGGCGATGTTGTATCGCCATCTGTGTAGAGCATCCCGCCGGGGTTCTCGTGAGATCAGCGGACCGTTATTTTTGCTTCAGGTAACCTACCTATCTGTTAACAATTTAATTCGGAAAGTTCTTACTTAGTTTACAATTAACCTAGTTTTTTGTGTTTGATGTCCAGTATTGGTCTTGGGAGCACATCCATGTAGGCAGGCCAGGTAGGCCTGCTATACATCGTCAGGGGCAGTAGGATCAGGACCAGCAGTATGAGCGGTACATTCCTCCACCACGGCCTTCTGCTGACGAGGCGTACGCTTGCAGATGGGCGGTCCCCAAGCTGACATATGCGCATGCGGCGAGGGGCTGCCGTACTACCGAGACGCCCTTGATCGACTGACCGAGGATCAGGTGAAATCTTTAATTTGTTTATGAAATTGTTATTTATTATGTATACTCTTAACATATTTAATATGCACTAACCTGTTTATTATGTTACTTTTTATGTGTTATCGCAGATGACATGGGACCCGTATGAAGCTGATTTAGTTGCTGCCATGCCTCCACATCTGCTAGATCATCAGGCGCAGTGGCGTTTTAGGGTCCCCCTGATCTGTTTTGAGGTCGTCGAGGATCACCTACCAGATTGAGTCATGCGACAGTTTGGACTACGACTGACTGTCCCCTAGCAGTGTGACACTAGTGCCCGGCTGCACCGCATTGACCGTCGGGGAAAGAGCGACAGGAACTGGCGGACGGAGCATGCCTAGTACATTGACTTGTGGCATCGACGGTTGGAGTTCGTCGTCACTGGTGACCCCATCCACGGCGTTATGGATCCATACGATCCATACATGGAGTGGTACATGCGGATTACACGGCGTTTCATCAACCCCAGCTACACACCGCCATCCGCACATTACCATCCATCCTTTGACGTGATCAGGGGATATGTAAGTGTATTTGATTAACTTATTTTTATCAATTTTAAATTTGTATATCATTCAACTAACTCATCCTTAATTACTGCAGGCGTTGGATATGATGGCGATGGTTGACGCACTGTCGGACGTCCTTCCAGGCATACCTGAGCCGCCTAGAGCACAGGTCGAGCGGGTGCGAGATATGGGCATGGCTACCTTGCAGAGATATGGTCACGCCTATCTCGTCCACCCCCGGGACGATCATGGCGGGCACTCTAGTCACTCACAGTTCGAGGCTGGCCAGAGTAGCTGTGGGGGTGATCCTTCGTCATTCACGGGCGCAGAGGAGTACGACATTCGCAGTTCCGCGCCCCTACGTCATCCTGATGACCCATCTTCCAGCCAGTTGACTCCGCCAGTACGCCCGAACCCATTTACCACGGTCCGTCACTACAGCCGTCGTCAAAGGCCGAGAGTGGACATACAGGATAGAGAGCCGTTACACCAAATTGATGAGTCAGAATAGGATAGAATTATCTGATTTATTTGCTGTAATGATCTTCTCTAGTTTGTTGTACATAACACTTACATTACATTATTATTTGAATAATTATTTGAATGAATTTATGTCTTGTTTGAATTTCAAATTCCTTATTTGTCCACGTTTGACTCATTTCGTTCAAAATAAATTGTGGATGTGGATGTGGTGGATGTGGAGGAGGATGGGTGGTGGAGGTGGTGGATGTGGAGGAGGAGGGTGGTGGAGGATGTGGAGGAGGAGGGTGATGGTGGTGGTGGATGTGGAGGAGGAGGGTGGTGGTGGTGGTGGTGGATGTGGAGGAGAAGGGTGATGGTGGTGGTGGATGTGGAGGAGGACGGTGGTGGAGGATGTGGAGGAGGAGAGTGGTGGTGGTGTTGGTGGATGTGGAGAGGGTGGTGGATGTGGAAGGGGGCTGCACTGGCTGCTGTTGGGGGCTTGCTGTTGCTGGCTTCAGCCAACAGATAAAACGCTGACTGAGGCAGCGTTTTATGCTTAGGTGTAAAACGCTGACTCAGTCAGCGTTTTTCTCTGTTATGGATACAAGAAAAACGCTGACTGAGTCAGCGTTTTACTGTATTTCCAATTTTTTTTTTATAAATTTGTATTTCACATAATACAAAATTTTATAAAAAAAAATAATAACCAAAGGTAAAACGCTGACCGAGGCAACGTTTTATGTCAGAAGCTCAGTTTCGTAAATAGTTTGACCACGCGTCTAGATTGGTAAATTATTTGCCAATTAAGCTTACTTTCGTAAAAAATCCGTAATCATAACAAAAATAAAATATCATGTATTAAAACTGTTCATGTTCATGGAAGTGGAGCCCGGAATACAGAAATGTCTAAAATGGTTGGGCTATTAGTATCCCAAATGCAGTGCATTTTGCAGCAGTAAAAAAATAAATGATACCATATCATATCATATCAAATTATCAATCGATTTATTCATTTCTAATTTATTGTGAGGATGACTATATTGTTTCAATTATAAACTTTACCTACTATTCTAGCTAATTTAGTGGATTCTATGGATTGTTTGTGCCCATTGTTTTTATTTATTTATTTATTTTTTTTTTTATTTTTTTTTTTTTGCATCCTTGAGATCCCTGGCCTTGTGCCCATTAATTTGCATCCTTAAAAGGATTCATTTTAGTTATTGTTACAAGTTGTACTATGTAGATGTCAACAATTTTAAATACTTTATCTATTTTATTATTAAATTCTCATTTATATTTAACACGAATTTACACTAGTATAGAAGAAAGGAGATCATATATAAATGCATGAGCATGACTTAAGTGGGTCTAACATGTATTTAAATTAGAGCTAAAAAATTAAGTTTGATTACCATACTCATTAAAATCTTTTTTACACTAGAGAAAATTAATGCTTCTTTTAAGCAAATCGCGTGAACTTGCCAACAACTAACTTGATCTTAGAAAATTAATACATTTATAGTTGGTTCTTAAACAAGCAAGATCTCATATATAAATGATCAAAATGCCACTCTTTTTATATGCAATGCTATTTTACTTGACCCTTCATTTATAAGTTAGTTAACGAACAAAAACTTGTTAATGTATATATCCATTATATGTTGAAATAATGTTGAAAACTTGAAATATATAACTTCTACCTCAATTATTGTTTGCTTTTTCCAAATGTCCAAAAAAATTAAGATATTAATGTACAAATAAATAAACCGTGTACTTTTATCTCAGGACAACCAATAATAATAGTGCCCTATTCGTAACTTATGTGCATATATATACGAGAGTACTTTGTAGTAACCATGTAATGAGATGCAATCTAAAACAAACTAGCTATATTATGAACATTAGCATATTAATCGATATATTTTGTTTGGACCACTAGCACCACCATTAGTAGAAATTGTTGGCTGGAAATGTATGTTGAAGTTAAATCTGACATCGTTTACACGTACAATTATATACGAGTATATATATACATATAGTTCAATAGTTGTATTTAAAACCATCTTACTATCTAACAATAAATTAAAACCTTGCAGTTGTACTAAATTGAAGATTGCTAGGTTGTCAATTAGGTATGGACATGTGGGGGAACATTTTCAATCACTTGAATTTCACTTATTTGTGCCTATAAAGTATAATTAGTTTAATTTTCACGAACTAAGTTTATTATTTTATCTTTTGATTTGTTTTGTGCACTGGATTTACGGAGTATTATTGTAGAATTTATTTTACGTAGTAGTTGTGAATTAAACTTGATCATCCGTGATTTCAGCTACTTTACATACTTATTATACTTTTAGTATAATCATATAAGTTGATCCTTTATTTTGCCTAAAAAAATGTATTTATTACGTATAATACTGATATTATAATACATAATTATGGAGAAATGGAGGTAGTATTATAAAGGGTGCGGGACAATGAGAGAAGAGGAGGTGGCCAATAAACCTACAGATTTTGTACTACTTTGCCTCATCAATATACTTTCGTATATATTATAGATGTGGTCCCACTTATTTTAATACATTGTGTATTTATTTGTCGAAATTAGTAAGTTAGAAAATCAGAAATTACGTACTTCGCTTCTTAAGAAAAAGTACGGTCTAATTGACATTTTTATTCATTTATTTTTAAAAGGAAAATCGACATTTGTAAAGTTCCCTCAACTTTAAAAAGGAAAATGGAGGCAAAGGCAAGTTACTTCATCCGTTATGTAGTTCAGCCAATACGAGCGAAAAGAAGGCAAGATTATTGAGAATATTGCTCCCAATTTGATGGCTACCCTGCACCCTAAAATTGTATAGAAGCTACCTAAAACATAAGCAAGGTAGATTCTTATGCAACCAATACAAATAATAATATAATATGTTCCATTGAAGTAATTAAAAAGATGAATGTCAGCTAGTACAACTGGCCTTTAGTAAGTATATATACTATTAGTGTACTAATTAAATCCCTAAAATTTTTAGAATAATTATAGATTGTAAAATCATAAACAATCGGTAGTAGACTAGTAGAAAGACTATTAATAACCATACTTCAACTTTTGTCATCTCATTTAACATAATTAATATTTTATCATTAGAGTGGCGATTGAAATTCAACTTTGAAATAGAATGATTACCTGTATAAAAGTTTGAAAATTATAGTTCATTTTTCTAATTATTACCACGTAGCAATTTAGGTAAGAAGCAACATAACACAACTTATCGAGGTTATGTGAAAAGTAACACCTTTTATATTAGATCACCCTCTCACCTTTTTACCTTTTTACGCCCGTCTTTTTTCCCCCTCCCTCCCTCCCTCCCTCCCACTATATGACCCTTGCCCACTTATATCCCCCCTTTCCCTGTCTCCTTCACTCCCCATAACTTCATCAATTCTCTGCTATGCTTTTGCCCCCACACCAACTCAACTCCCACTGCTGCCACACCTCCAAAATCTGTTCTTGATTCTTTATGACTATTGATGATGGGTATGTCTTAATTTTCCTCATGAAGTTATTCCCATGAAAACAATGATGAAAAGTTTTGTAGTTCTTGTCAACACTTCTACCTGTAATCAGTTGTCACGTTACTTGTTCAAATCGCGCTATTATGACTCAAAACATATGTTGCTTTTTCTAAGTGCTATGTATCACTCTCATTCTTCATTTCTTCCCATTCATGTTGCCTCTTTCTTAGGCATTTTACAGGACAAAAAGCTGCCATTTTGTTATTTGTTGTTTGGTGAAATATGTAATTATGTAATTCACCAAACTACTACCCCTACATTTTTTTAGCTTTCACCCTTTTTTTATTGTGATTTGTGGTGAGAAAATGTCCTAAAAAGCAAAATTTGTGTACTTTTTCTCTATAAAATTATTCCAAATATATGCATATATAACCTCATTAAAATCCATGCCTTATTTTATTTATTCATGATGAAAACTTAGCAGGTAAAAATGTGATTCAAACTTCTTTTAATTGAGATTGAAGTTGCTTGAGGAATCAAGGCAAATTAAAAAGAGGAATTGTTTTTATTGAAAAGAAAGAGGAAGAAATCCAAGGATGCCAGTTCCTCTTGCTCCATATCCTACTCCCCCAGTACCTTTCACTCCACCTGCTGCAAATGGTAATTTCTTTAGCTTAAAATTATTTACTTAAAAATGTGAAATTCTTTTTATAGAAATAGAGAAATTTTGGTTTGGGTACTTAACTTTTCTTGAGATTCTTTGTTTGGTTATGAAACTGTAAATTTCTGTTTCCTCTGCCTAGATTCAATAGTCCTGATGATAATATAATTTGAACTAGTAATGTAACAACTAAATCCCGACAGAGGAAGTTGATATTGGCTTCTTTGACTATTAGGTGGTGATGGTTTTCCTACATAGAAATGAGAATAATTGGGATTGCATATGAAAATATTGTGATAATATGAGTGTTGAATGCTGGATGAGCAGGAGCACAGAGTCAATTAGTATGCTCAGGATGCAGAAATCTTCTACTATATCCTGCTGGAGCTACTTCAGTGTGTTGTGCTGTGTGCAATGCTGTTACTGCTGTCCCACCCCCTGGTAATTTCTTTTTTCCTTTGTTTTTTTTAAATGATTAATTTCGTAAGCAATTTTAAATTAGGTTCTACTTTCAATTTGGCCATGTGATGCATAGATGCAATTTTTTTCAATGTTTTTTCCATTAAAACTTTGAACATTTATTTTGCCCGGTAAGGAGAAGAGCTATACCAAATCGAAATCTTTCATAGGTCCTCCCGTGCTAGATTAGCGTGCTAGGTACTTTAAAATGGGAGAAGGGTAAGGAACTAAGGAATCCCTCATCCTAAAGAGCGTCTAGTGGAGTTTGACAACCTTTTAGTTGTAGGATCCAAAATTTTCCATAAACCATGTTTTTCTCGGTATTAAAACTTTGAATATATATATTACGTATTATATATTTGTGAGATATAAAGTATACTTCCTGCATTATATATTACTCGTAGCAAAAGGGTATTATTTGTGAGATATAAAATATTCCTTTGTTGCAAATAATATATAACGGAGGGGGTATTTAAATTGGTAACCAAATGAGAAAACCTACTAACCATAGTAATTAGTAATATAGTATAATACGAAGTATGTATTAATGTATCATATGAGAAAATAATCGGGAGTAATTTTATTTTTTAGGGAGAAAATAATAAATTTGGAAATTAGTTATCCACGTGTCACGAAGACATGTATGAATACAATATGGGTACAGGGTTGAATTGATGAAAGTAAGTTGATGAAACAGGGACAGAGATGGCCCAACTAGTATGTGCCGGATGCCACACACTACTAATGTACATCCGAGGTGCAACAAGCGTACAATGTTCTTGTTGTCATACCGTTAATCTAGCTTTGGAAGGTAAATTTAAATTTAAATTGAATTAAGTTGATAATTTGATCTTTATTTCTTGGTTAATTGCAGGATTATGGAAATAAAATTTAATATTGCAAATCGTAATTTTTTGTCCTGGTAGCAAATCAAGTAGCACATGTGAATTGCGGGAATTGTAGGATGCTATTGATGTACCAATATGGAGCACGATCGGTAAAATGTGCAGTCTGTAATTTTGTCACTTCAGTTGGGGTAAGTCGATACAATTTTCATTTAATGGTTTTAGTAAGGTAGAAACTACACACTCGTAACAAGTTTTTAATCTCGTGCAATTTAAGAGATGTGTCAATGAATGTTAATGAGCTATGATTCACGTACAACAATGTTGGTTTTGGAAGTTATCAAAACTAGCAGTAGTAATTGAAAATTTTGAAATGAATGGGTTGTAAGCAAGAGGTTTGAGGGTCAAATTAATTATATAAGCAACAACGTCAAAATTGTAATCATACTCTTCATTTTCTTGGTAGATTGTAGTACTCAAATTATGGATATTATCTTTTTCACCATCAACGGTGGAATAATGGATCCAATGTGAATTGACTTACATATTCTATATAATTATTAAAATGAAACTTTGATAAGACGCCTAGGATTTTTCAAATAAGAGACTTCATATGCAATTTTCAAATGTCGATTAAAGAAATGATGCAAGCCAATACATCACAACAAGTATGAGTATTAGTTTATCAGAAGTTAAGATTGATACACAAAGTTAAGAAAATTTTCTTTTAAGCCTTTAATCTAACTAATCATGAAAAGAAAATATTGATTATTAATGAGTTCAAATCCAAATAAATTTGTCTAAAATGATTTAATAAAACAACATAATCTACTATCTGATTTGATTCTTGACAAGCTAAGAATTAAAAATAGTACGTGATACTCGTATAAAGTTAAGGGAAATAATTTAGACAAACTAAAAATAAACTTCGGCACACATTAATATTAGAAGAATGGCATTGAAAATTATGCTCTTATAATATTTTGGCCAAATTAATTTTTTGGTGTACCTAGCTCAAATTCCTAACTCACAAGATGATTGATTGATGGCATCATGTCAAGTTTTTCTAGTCAAATCAACTTTTTAGATTACACATAATACATGACATGTGAAGTCTTTTTGTTGATTTGTTCCAATCTTATCCTATAGATGAAAATTAAGTTGAAAACAAAAATATTAAGTGTCAATTTTAGGTGAAAATAAGAGTCATCCTTATTTTATTATTTTGATAATTATTTTTGAGTGAGGCTTAAGTCATGATGCCGTCATATTGTGATAAGAACTACACCTCTAATTATACATTTAAATTTTAGTTAGCATAACATCAATGTCGTCACATTAATATAATTATCCAATTTTTGGACAAATTTTTTGCACAAATTTGTAATCTTCCAGTTTAGTTGTTTGTACAATCTCATCATCCTCAAATGTTACTTTCAATTATACATGAATCATCAAATCATTATGTCGCTAAGAAACCAACAATTACTAATAACAATTATGCCCCTCGTATTAAAGTTATATTCCTATTACTTGTATTTTTCAAACTACGTCGAACTACCTCCGTTACAGGTTATGTGCAACGATTTAACATAAAACAGAGAGGAAAATGTCTAATCGTTGCACATAACCTGTAATGAAGGTAGTATTAAATTTTAATGATTTTTACAAATAAATCGTCAAAGATATTAATCCTACAAATTTACTATAATTTTAAAATCAATGGTGTATATTTGGAGGAAAACTATATTTTTATATTGTGGATTTGATTTAATTGCTAAATGAAATGCAGGCATCAGCAAGTATTCCAGAACAGAACTTACAGAAGTTCAACAATAGCTGATAAAAAAAAAGGAGAAAACTAGAGTACAAATTTATTTGTATTATTGTCCGGCAATTTAATCTCCAAATGAAGGAGATTGGCATAAATCTTCTAGTATATAGAGGTTAATTTTCTTTTCCTGTTTTTCCCTTGAGATTTTTCCAGGAAAAAAATAAGCGATTTTCGTCGAATTTCGCCCAATGGCTAATACTGTTTTGTAAAAGGGTAGATTAAGATAGGTAAAAAAAAGGTGTTAGTCAGTGTGAAAGAAACTTCAATTTCAATGGGTTTGTATTGTCTTTGATGTGTGATTATAGCTTCCGTTAATACAAATTAATCTCCAGCTAGCTCATCATTAGGGTTCAAATTGTAGTATGAAACAGTTTCTAGCTATTATTAATAATATACTATGTTGCTCATTTTTCTAACTTGTACGTAGTATTATGTTGCTAAATTAAGTCACCATCAATAACTCACCATTCTCCTAGTTCTAAATTATGAAATTTTTTATCAAATCAGCTTAGCTTCTTATGTTCATTCTTAAAACATGAGTCTTTTTTAATCATAGAAATTACGTATCAATGTTGCTAAGGCTCGGTTATTTTCACCTTACAAGTCCGTCTTACAAACTAAAAACAAGATTTACTCACTGATTGCGAATCAAGATATTTATGGGTGGAAAATATATTGAGAGGTCAGGACTTAATGAAAGAAACATCCAGATTACTGCCAAAAAAGGGTCATTTTACCCACAAAGCTCTGAAAATGTAGCAAAAAGCAGGACAAAATTTTGTGAGGCCCTCCTCTACCAAGCTTACACTTATTAAAATAGCGCAAAAAAGTCCTTTCTATATTGATAATGCTCTATCACAATAAGGACATGAAAAAAAAATCCACTTGACTTGAATTTATTCTTGCATATCTTGTTGCAGATTTGGAAATAGCCAATTCCTCTTGTTTAGTCAACTATCAGATAATACTCCATTGTAATAATTCAGCTAGAATGTGTCCATTTCATAACAGACAACAGTTCGGAAATTTACATCATTATCTATGTTATTCAGATTCTCTATTCTGACCTTTAATACTAGTATAATGTTTTGGTAGATGGTATTGATGACGGACTGTGAATATGATTAGTAAAAGGATCAATGGTAATGTCTAAGAGAATGCAACTCTACTCTCATATGTACTTTGCTAATTGTACTCGATTGATCTATGTTACTCGGACACAAAATCAAGTGCAGATTAGCAGATGATGTAAAGTCCTATTTAACGTAAACAAAATGCAAAGTTAATGGGAGAATTAAGAACAGCAGATGTGAAAACAGGGCAATGAGTTGCAAATTCTGAACAATTATTCTACGGTGATCATTAAGCACTTAATAAGAGCAGGAAATGTACTTATAAGCTACACATGGATTACATCAGAATAACCCCTAAATTCGATTCTCTTTACGCAACAGAGACGGGACTTCTGAATGTCAGTACACAATCTTGATAGTATAAAGACTCTAGACAGTTAACAGTTAAGTGAGCTTGCTCAACTGAAGGTCTGAAGATACACACCTGAAACTTGAAAAGTAAGTCAATACTTCATTGCCTGGAATATGTCTTCAACCCTGATGAAATGAGGACCTCGTTTATTCATCATCTAAAGCCAACTCCAATGCATAATCATCCATTTCCTGCACTTGATTCACGAGGAGCATTATCGAGCTGTAGAGAGTTGAGGACCACTACCATCATTATGGCTTAATTAATTAACATCTATAGAAAAATATCTCCCAAAGTGAAGCCATTATACCTGCAATTATGATATATCTTTCAGCCTCAGTCATTATTAAGGCTTCAACAATAGATAAGCTTATATGAAGCCTAAAGCTACCAGTACAGAATTTGAAAACAAAAAACTATGAACACTTGGTTTAATCAAGGATTGCACAAGTGGGGGGTAGAATAAGGATATGAAATCGATAAATGCAAGAAAATACATGCATCATATAGATGCAATGTAGCCTTCTTAAGTCGAATAGAAAGTTAAACAGGAATACTGGATAGCTTACAGGAGCTACTAACATTCAGTTTGTTTTCAAACTGGCCCAATCCAATATGTTATATTCTAGCCTAATTCATTGTGCCAAAATTATGTACTTACATGAAATCATTCATAAAAAAATATGGTTTCTTATCAGTCAAAATCCATATTTTAACTCAAATTTGTATCCTGAGAATGATTTTTGTTAGAAATTTAATACATTTGATTGATTGTTGAGTTCATTACTTTCTAAATGTCAACCTATTTCGAAGACCTTCAGCTTTCTTGTCATTGGTTGAATATATATGATCAAACAGATGTTCTAATGCACAACTTTAAACTTGCTTTAATTAGCTTGATCCAAACTACCTGAGATTTTAATTCAGCAGATATTCCAAGTGCATCAAGTTGACAGAGTTTTCCAGATTTGACACGGACTGACGGACAGCATAGCTATTACAGCAACCTGCAGCACAAAGTATCTATTACAAAAGCTTGTCAATAGCAAGGGCTGAAATTGCAACATATTTGCATTGATTCTTCATATGTAGGAACAGGATACAAGCAGGGGAAAATGTTCCAAAAATCCATTAATAACCCGAGATTAAAGTACTTAAAGAATGTTCAATGGAGCTTAATTATCCTCTTCTTGCTTGCACCCCTCCTCAACCAAATCCCAACCATGTCAACAGTGTTTCCAAAAAGAAGGGAAAACAAAAAACGAACCCAACATACCATCAATAACATAATAACTTACATTATAACAAAAAAGGGTACACAAACCCCTTAATTACCTATAGTTAAAAGAAACATTCGTAGTAGAAATAGAAAGGCTTCTTGAATAAAATCAACGTATATAGAATGAGACGCGTCAAGTAAGTCACTTTGTGTCTCATTTAAGTCAGCTTATCTTGTTTAGGTCTGTGAGGTTACACATGAATCTTAAACCTCATGTATCTTCGTATTATACGTATATAAATATATCACCTTAATCTCATAGTTCACTCAATTTATACAAGGCCGGATTGCTAAAAATGCATGGAGTACATAAAAGTGTTTTAGGGGACAATAAAGGAAGTAACATTATAAATATAGAAAAGCTAAGCTACATCTGTAACTGAACCAATTTATTTATTACCAAAGTGAGGCATAATAAATCAAATTTTTTACAAATGCTATATTTTCTTACTAAAGTGAGGCATTATATTAATAAACCAATCTCTAAGAATCTAAGATCTAATGTAATGAGACAATAATGACCAAGACAATACTCCATCTTTAGTAACCTATCCACCAAACGTGTTTTTAATTTATCTCATTGTGTTTAGTCTTTTAAAGCACCAACGAATAGTTTGTTACCAATTCAATGTAAGATTATGACATTACCTTATAGAGTAGTAGTAATGAATATCAAGGCAACAACTAACAGAATCTTAATGTAGACGGTACACTTAATTAAGAAATAGTAGAAAAGACGTCAATTAAATATCAAGTACACGGTTTTTTTATCCTGAAATGCAAAGCAATTAGGTACGTAAAATGAGAACAATAACGTGTAACTTTGAAAAACATGGAAAGTGGAACTACTATTAACACTTCCTCATCCAGTGATATTCAGCATTGAAGTATAACCTGGAAATGATTAATTTCTATATTAGATGATATATTAGGGCCTGTTGTCATTGACTGAACTCAGCTGAACTGAACTGAACTGAAATGAATATTTTATAAGAGAAGGAAATTAGGAGCTGAGCTGAATTGAACTGAATTTCAACGTAAGAGAACAGACCCTTACTCCGTACCATATAATTCCACGACAAGCACTTAATTTCACGCATTTGACATTTACAAAACATAATACTCCCTCCGTCCCTAAATTACTTTCCTCTTTCTAGTATTTATTCCTCACATAATAGAGAGAAAAAAGAATGTAATTTAGGGATGGAGGGAGTACTCCGTAATAAAAATCTATAAACCTTTCCTCTTTTGACTTTATAAAATGTTTGACAATAATCTCTAATGTCCAAACAATAAAACAAGAATTTCAACAAGAAATGTGATCATTCATTGTCATTGACGATTCTCATTTGTACTATGACTCTGTGAGCCGTATGAGGTTGATTTTAACTCGAACAAAATCTTAATTACGCCATCAAATCAAATGTAAGTGAACAGCTAAAATCATATGTCAAAGATTATTAATTCCAATATAACACACATGAAATGGATTATAAAATACTTCGTAATACATAACAATGTTAATAAATTCGTACTCATATTAAATCAAGCAATTAAACAAAAATAATACCGTGCGCCCGTGCCAGCAAACGAAAGGAAGGCTTGTGTATATTTATTCCGTAATTATATTAATTAATTAAGGTCGGTCAAGTCACCATTCTTCTTTGGCATTCCATTGAAAAACGTTTCCAGCTCAAAACTTCTGACTTTCTCTCTCCTTAATCCTCCTTCATCTTCCCACAGCTTTAGTGAGAGAAGGAGAAAGGTCCAAATTCCTAAATTAAACTTTTTTTATTTTCATAATTATAAATAAATGAAAAGTGCTCTCCCAAATTCACATTCTCTATTTGAATCAAAAATATTTCAACACCCTTCTCCTTGTTTTTCTCCTCTCAAAACCGTCCACAACACCCAACACTGTCCCACAAAAAAATTGTTGTGGAACACGCCTTAATAGGTAAAAACCCGTATCCAAACGGCTAAAGCTAAACCTATTTAACCCAACAACCAAAATAAATTTGTTGGTCTTTTACATATTATCATCATCATCTTCCCACGCCGCCATGAACTACCACATTTTATCTGAAATTTGGGGTGTTCTTAGGTTGGCGGCTCCATATTTGGCAACATTACTCGCATCAATAATTCTAATCGAGCAAATCGTCTACTTGAGGAAGAAATCAAGGTTACCAGGGCCAACCCTGGTACTCCCATTTCTCGGTAATGTCGTCGGGTTAGTTCGGGATCCGGAGAAATTCTGGGACGAGCAAGCGGACTACGCCAAATCAACCCCTCTCGGAATATCCGTCAATTACATCATCGGAAAGTTCATCGTTTTCATTCGAAACTCCGAGATGAGTCACAAGATATTCGCCAATGTCCGGCCTAATGCATTCCAGCTAGTAGGCCACCCATTTGGGAAGAAGCTATTTGGCGAGCATAACATGATCTATTTATACGGTCAAGAACACAAAGATCTTCGACGTCGGATAGCGCCGAACTTCACCCCGAAAGCGCTGGCTACCTACTCGAATATCCAGCAGGTAGTTATACTCAAGCATCTGATAAATTGGAGTGAAAATCAGTCGCATTGTCCGGTTGGGCTGCGACTGTTGGCGAGAGAAATGAATCTAGAAACTTCTCAGAATGTTTTCGCCGGGCCGTATTTAAAGAAAGAAGCGCGTGAGAGGTTTAAGGTTGATTATAACTACTTCAATGTTGGTGTTATCGCTCTGCCACTTGATTTCCCGGGTTTCGCGTTTCGAAACGCGAGGCTCGCGGTGGATCGACTCGTCGAAACGCTTACGGGTTGTGTCGAGGAGAGTAAGAAGAAGATGGAGAAGAACGAAGAGCCTGAGTGTTTGATTGATTTTTGGATGCAGGAGATGGTGAGGGAGGAGAGAGAAATGGAACAGCCGTCGCAATCTCCGCCGCCGAATTGCAGCAACCGTGAGATCGGAGCTCATGTGTTTGACTTTTTATTCGCGGCGCAAGATGCGTCGACGTCGTCGCTGTTGTGGGCCGTCACATTGCTGGATTCACACCCGGAGGTTCTCAAGAAGGTCCGAGAAGAAGTTGAGTCAATATGGAATATTGAATTGAATTCGTTTATTACGCCAGATCAGTTAATTTCAATGAAATACACGCAAGCGGTGGCGCGTGAGGTTGTCAGGTACCGCGCCCCCGCTACGCTCGTGCCACACGTGGCGTGTGAGGAGTTTCATATATCAGAGGAATATACTATTCCTAAGGGTACAATTGTCTTTCCATCTGTTTACGAGTCTTCCTTTCAAGGGTTTTCCGAAGCGGACCGGTTTGACCCGGACCGCTTCTATAATGAGGAAAGGAGGGAAGAGCAGCTATTCAAGAGGAATTTTTTAGTGTTTGGCGCGGGGGCTCACCAATGCGTTGGGCAAAAGTACGCGCTCAACTTGCTCGTGGTGTTCATTGCGATGTTCGCCACGTTGATGGACTTTAAACGACACCGTACCGACGGCTGCGATGGTCTCAATTTCTGTCCCACTATTTGCCCTAAGGATGATTGTTCGGTTTCTCTCTCTAAAAGGTGTTTCAAGTTCCCTACACTTTCCCTCTCCCTTGACCAAGACTAGTGAATGGACATTATTACGCTCGTGTGATTCTTTTTTCCTTGATTATTTTTTTGGAAGATTCAATGTTTTTTTTAGATAATTCTAGAACATTATGTCATTAGATTCAGTCTCTACATAATAATAGTCAAGTACTATTTAGCATTTAAATTGATTATTAATGTGTAAAAATATTATTATTGAGACTGTAAATGACTTTTTGTAATTTTTTTTTTTTTTTTTTACTTTTTTATATTATTTGGAACAGTTGGGATGTCTTTTGGTGTATGTCATTTTGCTTTTTTAAAGAGTGCTCTTTGCTTTTCTTTTTATTTTTTTCCCTCCGTTATTGGAAATTGAGTCTGTATTTTTTGGAATCATATTGCTGTTTTTTGGGGGCAAACTTTTTTTAAAAAAAAAATGTTAATAATGTAATGAAATTATTTGGTATCTCCCGCCAAGTCATTTTAGTTATTTATAACATTTATTTAGTGGTTCAGTCCTTTTCAGTACATATGGCACTTAATTGGCATTACTCTCACTTTTTTGAAAAGTTCATTTTCTTTTTGACAACCATATCTTCTTACTACGGAGTACTTTACAAGTGTGAATGATGAATGATTGTGTGATGATAGAGGATTGTGATTGTACAATTGTACTTGATGTAATTAAATACTCTGTAGTTGTTACATATATACCTATATGCTATCTGTCTATGTATCATGGTTTATACGTTTGTATAAGTGTACAAGTAACATCATTTATTCATTATGGAAATAGTCGTAGACTTGTAGCTTTAACATGAATAAGACCATTCTTTAATTAAAGTCGTGTCATTTTAATTTTCAATTAATTTTTTAAAATTATTATGTATGTCATTCTATGAGCGGGGCAGCGTCAAGCCTTAGGTACTAGTGGCTTGGTCGCGTGCCTATGCTAATCTCTATTCTTTTTCTGTAGTTTAGGGCTTTAATATCTTAGGGGTTAGAATTCGAAATTTTTTGGAAATTTCGGATCCTTCTGGTTTTAAATCTTCTTTAATCATGTTCCATATAGAAGGGGTGATAGGGGTGAAGAGGAGTTGAATGATGTACTAGATCTTATTATGCATTTTAGGGTCCTGAAGAAATTTTACCTATGGTGCATGAATATGAAAGATGAAAGTAATCTATTTTCTAAGCAAATATGTTTGATAAAACATATATTAGAACCACCAAAATCTTATGTTTTGCTTTATTGAGTAGTAAGGATAGCGAAACCTTTTTCTGTGAGCTTGCCACTTCCCTGAAGTTTAACCTTGCTTTGTGTTCTGGAGTATATAAGCTTGACATGTTTGCTTTAGTAATGGAGGTCTGGTCTTTTGTGCTGGAATTTGATCCCAGAAATACGTGAAAGCGTTATAGAAAATCTTTTAGTTCGAAGGAGATGAATAAGTTCGGGAGAGACTATGAAAGATTTAATTTATGCAGCAAGTAGAATCTTCATAAGTTTGAGAAGAGGCTTAAGACGCCAAGTGTTTGAATGAGGAAGTGTCTTCTGAAGCAATTTTAAATGCAACTTTTCCATGGAGAGGACTCACTCTTCCATAGAGAGAACTTCCATAGAAAGAACAATGCCTCTACTAATGTCACCACTGTGATCTCCAACAATTTACATCCATTTCAAGACTAGGTGCAATTTAAGGAGGGACTGAAGGATAAAAAGAAGGAAGGGAATGATGTTCCTAGTCCTCCCAATTCCTTTACTACTTAACATTGAGATTTCAAATGGAAAGGAAAAAAAAATAGGGAGGGAGTACAATATTTAGACGTGTTTATGATTTGCGATGCAGCATAGGAAACGCTAGTATCTATATTTTTGTTTACTATGTAATACGCAATAAATTACTACTCGTAGAATCTATTTCCTTCAGAATATTTCAAGATTCCAAAATGGGACAAACAAAAGAAAACATAGAGATGAGTACGAAATAAAACAATGTGATGCAAATCTGAACAATTGTAATTGCGATTGTCATTAAGCACTTTAATAAGAGCAGAACATGCACTTATAAGTTACACATGGATTACATCAGAATAATCTGTTGTGAGAAGAGTACTTCTAACTATCGATTTTCTTTTATGCACTGGAGACAGCAAGACATGAATTCCTTATCGTTACACGCATACAATATTGATAGTATGAAGTCTCTAAGCATTTATGTGAACTGATGGTCAGATGATATCACACACCTGCAAGCTGATAAGGGAATTAATACTTGAGGAATGTAGACAGCCCAGAGGTGACTAAGACCCCTTCTATTCATCAGCCAAGGCCAACTCCAATGCATAATCATCCCTTTCCTGCACATGATTCACGGGAGCATTATCGAGCTGTATAAAGTTGAGGATCACTACCACCATTATGGCTTTACATCTCTACCCCACCACACCCCCAAGTATACAACAATGTAATAATGGATTATATTTGACAACTTACAATTGGACCACGGGCAAAATATCTCCCAAACTGAAGCCAATATACCTGCAATTATGATATATATTTCAGTCCAATCTGTCTCAGTAATTAGCAAGAACAAGCATGAAGCCTAAAGCTAACAATACAAAATATAAACATCCCTGTTAACACTTGGTTTACATATAAAATTGTACAAGTGGGTGAGGAATGTGGAAGTAAAATGGATAGTTACAAGAAAAAAAGAACAATTACAAGTGAGAAAGGGAAGGACAAAGAATGGAAAGTATAGCCTTCCTGAAATATTGCCCATTACCTCATCCTCGTCCTGTGTTTCTACTTCAAGATCGGATGATGGGAAGCCCACACACAGTAGTGCATAGCCCTGTGACAAAAGGAGGAAAGTATGATCAATCCAAAAGCAACTCATTCTTTCGGCTTAATGACTGTAACACACAAGTTACTGACGGGTTTGTCACATAATTCTAATGTAGCCTCATAAATTCAATCAGGAAGTTAAGAGTTAAGCTTGGAGCTTCTAATACTATATCTGTCCTAAGCTAAAAAATGATATACTAGCTGAATTCATTGAGTCAAAAACAAGTATAATATATCCTATCAAGTATCAACCCTGCTTCTCACAAAGCCATCAGAATATGATTGAAAGCAACTATTCAGAAATTGATTGAGATTCTTTCATATAGTAATTTTATGGCTTCTTATCAGTCAAAGGATCCATATCTCCAAGTCAAACTTGTACCCTGACAATCATTTTACGGTTTTACTAGATATATAACACCTTCAATATATAAGTTTTTCACCTACTATATTTCCACTTATATAGAAAGCCTACAGCTTGTCATGGGTTCAATGTATTCAGTCCAGCGATGTTGACGTGAAAATCCACACAGACACATATACAAGTGTACAGCAATATACTTGTCTTAGCTTGACATACTACCTGAGATTTTAATTCAGCAGATATTCCAAGTGCCTCAGGTTGACGGAGTTGTCCAGATTTGACACGGACAGCACAGCTAGTACAACAACCTGCAACAGAAGTATTTGATAAATGTGCTTGTCAGTAGCAAGGGCTACAATAACTGAGATTACAACAAACAAGTGTGTATAAACTGTAAACCCCTTCTACTATAATCTAATCCTATATATATAGAATAAGAAAGGATTCTTGTATAAGATCAAACTATAATTAGGCACCTCATGTAGTGCTACCTGCTTCATTTATAGTCTTCAGCCAGTCTTATATAGGACTGTGAGGTCACACATATTTCCATACCTCATTAAAATATCACCTTGATCTTACAGTTCACTAGTTTTATTCAAGGCTTGCTCAAAAAAAATATGTTGAGTACAATGACCAAGACATTCCTCCCTCCATCTTTAATTACCTATTCACTTAACTAGTTTTTGGATTTTCTTATTTTTAGATTTTATCTTTTAAAATATCAACGCATAAAATGTTTTCAATTCAAATTACTGTGTGACATTACTAATTAGTCACAAATTCATGCAGCTACAACTAAAAAATTCTTAACATATGTGCTTAACCTTAAAAGATACAGAGAGTACCCTGTACATAATAAAGGATAGATCTCAATTAAATTGAAGGTTTTGCAAGGCAAACAAAAATGTAAAATGAGAACAATAACTTAACCTTAGGGAAGCATAAAAAGTGGAAATACTGTTAACACTCCCTTGTTCACATAGCCTAGTTCATTAATTAAGTAGTAACAACTAATTAAGTAGTAACAACTACATAAACTTCTAGTAGATGGCCTTTAAACATTTGCATAGAAGAATACAAGAATAGTTGCATTTTGACTCCTTGCTTTTATAGATTCCCTATTAGTCTGCAATCCAACACGGCACACACATTTTTTATGCTACAGCATGGTTTTTCATTGAACATTACATTGCCACAATGGAGGTTGCCCATCCATTGAAGATTAGTAATGCACAAATAGTAATGAAGTATGATCTTGAAATGAGTAAAGTTTATATATTTGATGAATAATTTACCGTAAAATCTCCATAACGAACAGTTTATTACATGCATTTGGCAAGGAATAAATCAACAACTATAAAGCCTTATTTACCAACTTTGTCAAATGCTCAACTAGCTTTAAACCTTGTTTGGTAATTAGTTGTTAGGTGGTTAATATATAGTTGATTAATATATTAACTGGTTTGACTAGCTGGTTATATAAACTTATTTGACTAGTACTCTAGTAGGTTGAAAATAACTCATTGTGTAAAAGAGTTTGGTAAATAATCGTTTATTGTTAGCTGTTTCAGTGTATTCAATACCCAAAAAGCTAATAGTTCAATAAGCTAATTTTAAAAAAAACTCTTATAACGAGCTTTTTCTAAAAGAGTTTTGTGAGCCCAAAAAGCTCTCATAATAAACTATTTATCAAACACCCAATTTAGCTTTTTTAAAATGGTCAAACCTCTAAAAGTGCTCAATAAGCTTAAAAAATTCCAATAATCTCTTTACCAAACAAGATCTTAATTTTCCCACAAGTGTGACGAAAGTGTTAATTTATTGGCCACGGGTCTCAGGATGTCTCATGAGGTCTCAAGTTCTCAACTGAAATGACACGTAGTTCATTACTTCATCTAACCAAAGCAAAATTTAACAGCAGCTTATGTCAAAGACAGTTTATCCCGGTATGACATACACTGATACACATAAACAGAATTACAGCGCGTGCTCAACTCTAGGGCTAATTACGAAGTATAAGACTTGAATGGTACTTGTGACAAAATCACATGACTGATGTTTAATTTAGGCCGAATGTTCTTCTTAATAGCTTCATATAGTTCACAACTTCAGACTCATTTCCAGAGAATCACATGAAAGCTCCTAATTATGAACAATATAATTTATTTATTTTACTCAACCTAAAAAGTTGCAACATTTCATCACAATTACTGCATTAATTAATTAATTAATGATAATTCCTACAAATTCAAGCAATTAAAAAATCAGACAAAATTCTTTAAAAAAGAATAAAACACAATACCGTGCCTGCAAGCGAAGGGAAGCTTAATATCCTGATCTTCTGCAGTATGCAATATATATTGATCCTGCAAAATTAAATTCACAGAATAAATATAAATCCAATAATAATAATTTTATTTTTTTAATTCAATTTTGTTGATAATGGATTTTTAGGTTAGACTACCTCGGGAACTAAGAATTCGTGAGTTAATCCGCGTTGCCGGTCATGAACGGTGATTTTGTGAGTCGGGATTGACGCAGAAGTTGAGCTTCTTCCGTTGACTTGCGGCGACGATTGAAGTTCCGACGTCGTATTAAGGCGTCGAAAGCGAGAGAATTGGTGGTGGAATGCCGGTTTCCGGTGAAGTGGGACCCGGAAACTGGGAAGTAGAGCTTGAAGTTCCATCTGTTCTTCAAGTGTGTGGGTGAACGATTGCGCTAAGATAACTGTAACGGATTCTCTATCTTTTTTTTTTTTTTTTTTTTGGGTACCAAAAACTTAAAATTAATATTTGGGCTGTTGTATGGGCTGGTGCCCAATTGATCCAACTCATGGGTCACTT
Source organism: Chenopodium quinoa (assembly GCF_001683475.1). Classification (NCBI taxonomy): domain Eukaryota; kingdom Viridiplantae; phylum Streptophyta; class Magnoliopsida; order Caryophyllales; family Amaranthaceae; genus Chenopodium; species Chenopodium quinoa. The sequence continues at coordinate 1,427,115 of NW_018743021.1, read as the reverse complement.
ATCCATATAAGTTAAGAATGTTGAATTTTTTTTATTTTTTTTAAGATACAGGAAAATTAGGAACATCTTCTCGTAAGACTTAATCTAATTTATCGAAAAGTAAAAAATAAAAAAATTTGTTATCCATAAAGGGGTCGAATTTTGATGGGTCGGGATTAAATAATCAAGAGAGGCAACATAATCTGATGCTCGATTTCCTTCACGATAGATATGCTGAGAGTCAAAAGCTGAGAAAGACTCCAGAATCCTTTTGATGTCATCCATGAGCAGATGCAACTTCCAAGGGCAGCAGAATTTTTGCAAAATATTAATAAAGTTACATTATCTCCTTCAATAAAAATATAGGAGATGTTATGGTCTCTTGCTAAAATAAGACCATTACGAAGAGCAATAGCTTCAGCCAAGAAGGCCGGACAAGAGCCCAAATTATAAGTGCGATCGACTAGCTATGTTGTTACCAAGGTGGTCACGAAGGACCACACCAGCCGTCGCCGAGTTATGTAAAGCAGAGCCATCAAAGTTTAGTTTACAAAAACCCATAGGGGGAGAGGACCAAGAAATAAAAGAAGTTGATTAGGATGTAAATATAGGGAAAGACAAAGGAATCCCCTACTCTCAAGTATTTTGTATATAGTAGGGCTTGAACTCGTGATCTTAACAAAGTGAGCTCCCGATCAACTCTCCCAAACTTTGCCGGATAATGTTTAATTATACATGCGTTGATATGTATGCCAAATTTAACTATGACAATCACTATGCAACAAAGATAATACGAGTATATCTCACGAGCATACATCAATAATAATTTGTTTGATTAGTGTATTTATTTATTTTTTTTATATTGGAAACGGATTCGATTAAACCGATGTCGTTACCAAGAGTTTTGGTTAGAAGGCTTGATAACAATTATCATTACCCTCATGAATTGATGATAATAGTTACTGTTTTGGGTGCTTTTGTCCCTCGGGAGAGTTACAACACGAAGACTGATCCGGCGTGAGCTATACCTGCAAAACAAACGGAGACACCGGTTGGGTGGTACTCCGCCTCCGACGAACAAGATAGTAACTTGAAGGGAGAGAAAAAGGTGCGGAAATTTAGGTGAGTATCTGCTCGGATTCCAAGCTCAGGTGTCTCTATCACAGGGACAATTTGTAGTAAATGGTAAAAACGTGCCCTCCAAAAGAGGGAAATCTCCCTATTTATAGGGTCCTCGGGATTTGTGCCCCTGATTAGGTCACTGATCCCTAATCATTGGTGGGTTGCGCCGCATTGCGGCTTTCTCGAGATTTGGGCCTGAAGGCCGCCATATTTCCCCCTAATTTCTGGAGTGACACGTGTCAGGCAGGGATTGGTCCACTTTGGGCCATCCTGAGGCTGACACGTGTCATCCTCTGATTGGATCACGTGGCGGGGTAAAATTACCCTAAACATTTGCCCCTCACAGATGTGACGTGGCACGCCACGTAGCATCTGTGACACGTGTCACGCCCCGATTGGTGGTAATTTTACCATCAAAGAGTAACCGTTCGCCTTCCAAGTAAATTACGGGAATTCCCTTGTATTTACCCTCTATATATAGCCGTTTACCCTCATAATTTTGTACGTTTACAAAAAAATTTCTAGAGAAACAACTTTGAGAGAGCAGAAGTCATCCGTTTGAGTCAGGCGCAAGCAAGAAAGCTCGGTCTTCATCAACCTAGCCGGGCCCGTCTATCTTCATATATCACATCTAAAGGTACCGTCTCTGCCTCTCTTAGCTCTTTTTCTTGTTTCACCGCTTGTACATATTTCTTGCAATAAATGGATGCATCACCAACACACACGGAACAGCCTAGGTTAGAGTTCAGCCGATCACCAGGGACGGCTGAGTCTAGGACTGGGAGTGTCGTCTCGGGGTGTTGGGACCACCCTTTGCCTTGGATTCCGACCATTTATGTGTCTGTGCAGGATACAATGGCTCGGACTATGCAGACGGCCACCGATCCGAATTACAGAAGCGAGAGCTCAGGCGGCCAAACGCCTGAGGGAGAAACGTCTTGTCAGAGAAACCATACGGCTCTGGAGAGATCCCCTCCGCGTGCCCCTTCAACTCCCGCAGATTCCTTTTTGGAAGAGTGCGACTAAGGCGGCGATGAGGCCGTCTCAACTCCTTTGACCCAAAGTGAGGAGGAGACGGAGAGCTACAGCTTCGCCTCCACCTCTGAGAGCAGCGACGACCTGCCCCCGCTTGAGGATAGCGAGGAGGAGGAGAGAAAGAAATGGAGGGAAAAGGACGACCCCTTTAAAATTCACGTCTCCTCCAAGGACAGGATTCATATGGAGGAGAACCTGAAGAACTTTACACAAATGCACCCGTTAGGAGACGGGTACAGAATCAGAGTGCCGCCTGAGGACGACACCATCGCCTGGGAAGACGATCAACAAAACGCCAATAGCTACTTCGGCTGTTATGAGGCGGTGTTCAAGGCCGGTCTTCGCTTTCCCCTTCACCAGGCGGTGAAGGCAATCTTGAGAGGCTACGGCCTCGGAGTCTGGCAACTTACCCCCAACTCTTGGGCAAACATTTTGGGGTATGTTGCCGCCTGCGAGTTCCAGGGGTTCCAACCCGGATGGGAAGCTTTTGCTAGGATGCATTATCTTAGCCGAAGGCCAGGCGGTTGGAGGGCGTGGTACACTTTAACCACGCATCCCCAATACATGATGACCTTGGACAAGGTCTCAAAGTTCGACGGCTGGAAGCACAGGTTCTACCTGATGTCAGCCCCCAGCAAGCAGGAAAACTATGAATTTCACCAGTACAATAAGAAGCCCGACCTGATGGGCCGGAAATGCGCTCTTCCCCGGATCCCGGATGAGGATTTTGACAAAATCATCGAGGCAGACTTTTTCGGCCTCACAGACGCAACCTTGTCAACCGGGGAAACAATAAAAGCTCCCAAGAACCGGATCCCCAAGAGCGCCTGGTTCAGGGACGAGTGTTTCTTAGCTGCCTGCGGTCTAGGACACATGTTTACCAAATGTATGCGCCTGCGTTTACATCTGCCTGTAGTGCTTTTGTGTCGGAATAGATTTATGACATTGACCAATCTCTTTCTTTTTTACAGAAGAAGCTTTAAAGATGTTGCAGACGGAGAAGACTCCCAAGCGGTCCTCTGCAGTCATCCGCAAGGAGCTTGTAGAAAAAGCTGCGGCCGCAGTCAAGGCCAAGGTAAGAAACGCCTGACCCTTTCTTAGATTGGTCTCAAAGATTATTTTCTCCGGATGCTAACTTTAACTTGATTATTTTCGCAGGGGGGAGAGGTAGGAAAGACGTTTGAGAATGATATGTCTATTTTATATAGTATTTTACCCCCGTCCCTTGGTCATAATTAGTAGTGTTTTTGGCTCCTTAGGGCCACTTTTATTACTAATATGTGTTTTCTAGTGTTTTCGTAGTTTTGGTTGTGTTTTGCAGGGAATTGCACCATTTTTATGAAGCAACTACGAGCATTGGAGGAGCACGACCGTCGTTGAAGCCCAAGGCCGGCTAGAGCCATCGAGCCGGTGATTAAGGGCTCGGTATGTGGAATACCGAGGTTTGGACCGAGTATTCAAGACCCGAAGAGGAGATCCGGATTGGGCCGAGGAGTCGAGCCCAATCAGAAGTCCAAAGCCTCGAGGAGCCACAAGGGCCCGATCGGGCAAGCTTAGCTCGATCGGGCAAGGAGCGCAGCAAGCCAAGGACGAGTGGCCCAAGGCGCGCCCGATCGTGCGAGGGTTAGCACGATCGGGCGGTGCTGCTGAGGAGAATGTGCTAGCAAAAAGGCGCGCCCGATCGGGCGCGTGTTTCTGGAGAGGTGTTTTTGACGAGCAATTAGTTTCTAATTAGGAGTTTTTTTTTTTAGTTTTGTTTAAATACGTTTTTGTACGGATTATTTAGGATCTTCTTCTTCTACCTCTTCTTCTTCTCTTAATCCTTTCTCTTAGTTTTCTCTCTCTACTTAGACTTCTCTCTCTAAACTCTATCTCTAAACCTTTGTTATTAACTCTTTAATTAATTCCAGATTTATTTTGGTAACGATTTCTCTTCCCTTAATCTTAGTTATTTATTTTATTCCTTTCATCATGATTTATTCTATTATTTTGTTTAGTTTAGTTTTTAATATGTGTGAGTAGTTCAATTTCTAGGGTTTGTGGGGATCCATAAATAATATGAAGGGGTAAATTATTGTTGTTGATTATCAATGCTAGATTAATTTCCTATTGATTGATTTAATGCTCTGTGACTAGATTAGGCCTATCTTTTATGCATGAGTTTGACAATATTGATTCAAGAATCGAGAGATGAGAATTAATGTTTAGGTCTAGTTTCAATAGGCGAGTTAATTTATAAATGGTTAAGTCAAGAATCGAGAGATGAGATTTAATACCGATAAATTAATTGTGTGATTGTAATAAGTAGCGAGAGCCCTTCACAATCTGGTTAATTGATGCATTGATGATTGACTATTATTGATTGTTGGTATTGCATGATGATTTCTTATTGGATTGTTTTAATGTTTTACAATTGCGGCTTGTAAAAGTATGGCAATATTAAATTGATGAATCGAGCAGATGTTAATTTGATATTAAAGGCTATTTTCAATAAGAACTTAGATCTAGTAAATTGCGAGAGCCTGTTAGATCTATGTTGATTAATAAATTGCGAGAGCCTGTTAATCATGTTATTTATGCAATGTCAATGATTGATTACCCTATTTTACCCCAGAGTATTATTTATTGGTGAACATATGCCCTAGATCCTTTTATATATTATTTTCTCCCTATTCCTACTCTTTTTAGTTTAGTTTCTTATTCATTCATAAATATTGGTTACTTAAATAATTTAGATTATAATATTTAATTAGGAGTAAAAAGACTTGTTTCCCTGTGGAGATCGACCCTACTTCCCTATCTACTTTAGTTAGTGATTTAGGTAATTATTTTTTATTAGGGGATACGACTTTACCCTGTCAGAGAAAAATCTCAAACGGGCTAGGGAGGAAACCCCCTCCATTCTCAACAAAACCAAAAAATCCACCTCCGCCTCAACTCCTGGCGCCTCAGCCGGGAACCAACAGATGCGGATAGGGGGGGCGAACCGAGAGGGTAGGCGGTAGCCTGGGCCTCGACCTTGTCAACCCCTTATCAGCAATCAGGGGGTTCACCACGCCTGCAAGCGGCTCCCGCTTGGCCGGCTCTAAAGGTAAGAACCCGTTTGAATCCCCGCCTGAGCAGGGGTGGCCTTTGCGAGTGAAATCCCACTCCCAACAGACGTCCTCCTCAGACGGTCGGCAACATATAGGTGTTGCCTTAATTTTGCACTCATCACCTATTGATTATGGTGCAGATCAATCTCCCTGCTGGCCAAACGTCCAGAAGCATGCCAGGGCCATGCTTGACGCCGTCCGCAAGAGGGACAAAGACAACATCCCTGGGATAGAGATGTTCAATCTGGAACGCATTCTATCCCTTCTGGCTGAGGTAAGAGACTTGACAATTTTATTTTTCCAAGTGCTTTACCCCGCCTGCAATGCTAATACTGCTTGCCTTTTTGCAGGCTATGCTGCGGGTAGACGGGCTTAAGCGTCCTTATTCCCGCAAACGGGAATAGGTAAAAAGGGACAAGAAGTCCGCCATAGACGCTGATAATGTTTCTTTATACTCCACTATCGTAAATGATCTTGAAACCAAAGCAATCATAATGACACAAGCGTAAAAAATCCAGCAGCTGGAGGCGGATCTAAAAACGGCCAACCAGCGGGTGAGCGACGCTGAGACGGCCCAGAAGAAGGCGGAGGAGGCCCAGAAAAAGGCGGATGAGAGCGCCAAGAAGGCTAACGAGGCGCTCAAGAAGGCCTAGGGGGACCTTGGCACACTTCAAGGTGTTTCTGAAGAGAACACCAACCTGAAAACCAAGGTTGAGAGGCTGAAGAAGGAGGCTTCTCAGGCTTAGACAAACTTTACAGCAACTTTGGAGGCGGAGCAAAACCGCCTGGTTGCTGAAAGTGATGCTGACAACGACACCCGCATGAAGATCGCCTGGGCCGCCTTGTACCCAGACACGGATTATAGCGTTTGGGCATTGGCTCACAGTTACGCCGAGTACGTGGTGTACTTGAGAGAACAAGGTGAGCCAGAGCCTGAGTCCTTTGAAGCCTGGGTCAACTCCAACAATGAGCCCTCCGCGCCTGAGCTACCTGGTCCGGGTGTAGCACAAGAGATCCCTCAGATGATGAGGAAGAGGACCAGGAGGCACCGCCTGCAGGCCAAAAGTGATCTTTCAGCAGCAGTATGCCAATCTCTCTTTTTATTTTTTTCTTTAATTCTGCGGTAGTATGCCAAAACTTGGTTTTCCGGCCTGCGTGCCGAGTATCTTTGTATTTACCGGCTGAGGAGCCGGGTTAATTAACAATTTCTCTTTTCCCCCGGACGGGGTCCGGTTAACATTTGATCCACTACAACCGTTTGGTTGGGTGGACTTTTAAGGAATGCACCGACTGAGTTGGTTTTTATCATTTTGCGTTTGCGTTTGAATTTCAATTTTTACGAATTTCAATTTTTGTATTTTTTGCCTAACTTATCAAAAGCATGCGGCGATTTTTTGCCGAGCTTATCAAAAGCCTGGCTGTCCTTGCCCCTGGACGGCTGTGTGGTTGGTTTCAAATGGAGTTGGTTGATGGACTTAGGAACGTCTGATGCTGCAAAGAGCATGATACGTTCGTAAGTCAATCAATCACTGTAGTGATTGCCCTAAACCAAGTGCACCGCCGTACACCAATAGGTGTTCCAGTTACTAACCAGACGGAGTTTGTCCGTCTTGGTAGAGATTGCATAGCCGTTGCACAATTATTTTGTCCAAATTAGGATAGAAAATGCAACTTTGGAATAAATAACCTAAGTGAGAACTTCAGCCGGTGACCGACTGATGCCCCAGGGCATCCGGTATTCGGTAACTTGATCGTTCTTCACAGATCATTCTGGTCAGACGGCTATGAGTTGACCAATTCGGTCATTCAATTTTTGCCGTTTGCATAGATACGTAGAACCGACAAATAGTCTGTTCTCTGCGACGATTGCACCCGGAGGGGTGTCGCCGGACGCCTTTGTCCATGTTGGGACAGGCGATTTTATAAAATGAGCAACCATCCGGCCATTCTAGCCTTTGGTCTTGTTTGAGACCGGTTGTATAGCCACTAAGCGTTTTTGTGCTTAATTTTTAATCGGAGCATTGGCCGGACGTTATTGAATTACACTAAGTGTCGAACTTAGTTAGTTAAACAGTAAGTCAGTCTGGATCATTACCCAGGCGAACAGGCAATTATTAAGTCAAAACTTAGTAAAATAAATAAAGAATACATCTGAGTACTACCTAGACGGTTAAGCAGCTATAACCCTTACTAAGTGTCAAACTTAGTTAGTTATATAAGAATCCGTCTGGATATTACCCAGGCGGAAAAACGAAAACAATTTTGCAAACAAAGTCTGAATTCTCATTAATTGACTCACTGTTTACAAAAAACTGACATACTCAGAAGTAGTATTTTTTTCAAATTGTCTACATTCCAAGTTCTAGGCAGGCGCTTGCCGTCTGGAGTTTCCAGGCGATAGGTGTCGTCCCTTAATTCTTTATAGATCCGGTAGGGGCCTTCCCAATTTGGAGTTAGCTTTCCCAGCTCATTGGCCCTACCGTTTTCCTCCATTTTTCGTAACACTAAGTCGTCAACTTTCAAGGGACGCTTGTGTACTTTCTTGTTGTAGGCTCTGGTCATTCTCAGACGGTAAATCTCATGACGCAAGGCGGCGTTGCCCCTGCGTTCTGGGAGTGAATCCAATGTCAGGCGCATTGCTTCCCAGTTTGCCTCTTTATCGTATAGCATGACTCTGAGAGTCGGCTCGTAATGTTCGATGGGCAAGACGTTTTAGCCCCCTTTGTTGTTGTCTGGATAGCCCATAGGTGGATTAACTCTTCTGCCCACAAGCCACCGACTCTTTCTACTTTCTTCTTAATGTCGTCTGAGATGAGTTTGTTGAAGGCTTCAACTTGGCCGTTTGCTTGGGGACGACCGACTGATGCAAAATAGCTTGAGATCCCTTGATCTCCCAACCAAGTTTTTAGCTGCGGCGTCTCAAACTGAGGACCGTTATCAAACACCATAGACATAGGTACCCCATACCGGGTGATAATGTTCTTCCAGATGAAGGAAATTACGTTTGAGGTCTTGATGTTCTTAACCGCCTCAGCCTCCACCCACTTAGTGAAATAATCCACAGCCACCAAGATGTAGCGCTTTCCGCCTGGAGCAGGCGTGTAAGGACCTAGAATGTCCATGCCCCATTTTGAAACGGGATTGGGCTGTGGATGGCCGTCAGATCAGTAGCCGGACGGTGAATAAGTTTGCCAAATTTTTGGCACTTGTCACATTTCTTCACCAACTCCTTGGCATCTGCCTCAAGAGTAGGCGAAAAATAATGTCGTCTGGCTCTGATGGCTAGGGACCTGCCGCCTATGTGGGAGGCGCAGAATCCCGAGTGCAAGTCTTCGAGAACTTCCTTCCCCTTTTCTGGGGTGACACACTTCAACAGGGGCTTAAGAAACCCCGCCTTGAAGAGTTCTCCGTTTCTCAACTCGATGCTTGCAGCTCGCTTCTTCAAGACGGCTGCCTCCTGTGGCGAATCAGGAAAGGTACCGTCTGAAAGATAGGCCCGGATGCCATCCATCCATGTAGAGCTTTGGTCCAGAATTCCAATGGGATCTTCATAGATGCTTCTCTTTTCAAGAACTTCCCAAAAGAATGACCGAGGCGTATCATGGCAGGCGGAAGACGCCAGTTTTGACAATGCATCCGCCTGGTTGTTTTCCGACCTAGGCACTTGATTTAGCCGGAATTCCTCAAGTGCCCCGACCTCTTCTTTGACTGCCTGAAGATATTTGATCATAGCCGGATGAGTTTCCTCATAGCTTCCCTCATACTGGCTAACGACCAATTGGGAATCAGAGTAGGCGTCAATTTTCATGGCCCCTTCCGCCTTACACATACGGATGCCAGCTAGCAGGACTTCATATTCCGCCTCATTATTAGAGGCCTGAAACTTGAAGCGTAGTGCATATTCAAATCTGTCCCCTTCAGGAGACTCGTAGATTACGCCTCACCGCAACCGTTCTTTGTAGAGCTCCTGTCCACATACACTTTCCAAACCTGATCAAGATTATCCGGAGCCACCGGACGGGTCATTTCAACAATGAAGTCGGCAAACGCCTGACCTTTCACTGCCTTTCGTGGTTCGTAAGTGATTTCAAGGCTTTTCATTTCAATAGCCCATTTCAACATTCTCCCGGATGACTCCAAGGTAGACATTGGCCGCTTGAGTGGATGGTTGGTGTAAATCACCACCGGATGTGTCAAAAAGTAAGGCTTCAATTTTTTGAATGCCATATACAAAGCAAGGCCAAAATTTTCAACCATGGGGTACCGGAGCTCAGCATTTTTGAGAACATGGCAAATGAAGTAAACCGGGAGCTGCACGCCGTCTCACTCAGCAAGGAGAACGGCACTGTGAGCATGATATGAGACGGCTAAATACATGTACAACGTCTCCCTAGGCAAAGGACTGACCAACCTAGGTAGAGAATACAAATGTTCTTTCAACTTTTGGAATGCCGCCTCAGCATCATCCCCCCATTCAAACCTGGTCTTCTTCCTGATTGCTTGGAAGAAATAAAGGCATTTGTCGCCTGACCGGCTGAGGAACCTACCCAAGGCGGCTTGGCAACCGGTGAGCCTCTGAACTTCCTTGACAGAACGACGTGACTTCATGTCAATCACCGCCTGTATCTTTTTAGGGTTAGCCTCTATCCCCCTTTGATCAATCAGGAATCCGAGAAACTTCCCAGACTCAACTCCAAAGACGCATTTCTTTGGATTTAACATGACCTTATGCCGCCTGAGGGTGGTGAATGTTTCTCGGAGATCAGCAAGGTGATCCGTCTGTAGCTTGGATTTGACTATCATGTCATCAATGTACGCCTCCACATTCCTCCCAATTTGATTAATGAAGGCCGTATTAATCATCCGTTGGAAAGTGGCAGGCGCATTTTTCAAGCCAAACGACATCACAGTATAACAGAACAACCCCTGATCAGTGACGAAGGCCGTCTTCTCTTGATCCTTTTTCCACAGGGGTATCTGATGGAAGTCGGAGTAGGCATCCATAAAGCTCATCAAGGCGTGACCGGCTGTAGAGTCGACCAGACTGTGGATCTTTGGAAGCGGGTAACTGTCCTTTGGACACGCCTTGTTGAGGTCTGTGTAATTAACACACATGCGCCAGGTCCCATTCGGTTTCTTAACAAGGACCACATTGGCCACCCAGTTGGGAAAATTACAAGGCCGAATGAACCTGGCGTCTAGAAGCTTTTTGACTTCGGCAGTTGCCGCCTGACTTCTTTCCTCGCCGTGGTTTCTTTTATTTTGCCGGATGGGCTTTTTTTTTGGGGTCCACGGCGTGTTTGTGGACAGCGTGATCAAGGCTGACGCCTGGCATCTCTTCCACTTCAAAGGCAAAAATGTCTTTGAATTCCTTCAGCAGGAGGTGCAAGCTTGCACCCAAGGTAGCATGAGCAACCGTCCCAACCTTTACAGTACGCTCTGGACGGCTGTCATCCAGAACGAGATCAATGTTTTCACCAGTCGGTTGGGGACGGAGCTCGTCTGACCGTTCACCGGTCAGTGATTGCTATTTTTTCTCTTTTTTCACCTCCATCAGCAGAGGTGCCTTTCTTTTCTTCCCGACTGCTGGTGGGACAGGTGCTGGGTCGGCATCCTTGACATTGTCAAGGTCTATTGGTTCCTGGCCGCCTGGGGCCACAGTATCTTTGACAACTGAGATATAGCACTCCCGGGCCGTCTTCTGATCCCCATTCAAGGAACCAACAGAGCCGTCATCCCTCTCATACTTGATGAGCATGAGAGACGGGATGATTACCGCCTTGTCTTCGTTGAGAGTTGGCCGACCAAGGATAATATTGTAGGCGGTCAACTCCTCAACGACCAAGAATCTGACGACAATATGTCGTCCCTGGCCTTTCTCTCCCAGCCGGATGGGTAAGTCAATTCTCCCGGCTGGGTAGACCATCCCGCCCCCAAAACCAACCAGGGGGTGGGTGACCGGATGCATGCTGTTGACATTGTATTTCAGCTTTTGCAAGCACCGGAGGCTGATGATGTCTGATGAGCTGCCGGTGTCAATAAGGATTCTTCCAACCAGCTCGTTGGCAACCTTACATTCAATGACGACCGGGTCATCATGCGGACGACGGATGCTGCCCCTGTCCTTCTCAGTGATCAAGATGTCTGGGAAGGAGGTGCTTGCAGACTCCTGCTCATCATCATCCTTGCCCATCTTTCGAAGATGGCTCTTGGTGCCCCGGATGGTAGGGACACCACAGGAGAACCCGCCTGCTATTGTGTAGACCGGCTCCTTGTCGGTATCCGAGCTACTAGCAGGCTGGGGGGTAGTCTTGGATGACTGGCCCTTGCTCTTCTTCTTTGCCCCGGCTAGGGACTTAGAAATGTAAGACTTCAACATCCCCTTGTCAGCCAGACGGTCCAACACTCGTTGTAGGCTGAAGAAGTCGTTGGTGTCATGGCCAACCTCCTCATGGTATTGACAGAATTTGTTTTTGTTCCTTGATTGAATGGAACTTTTCATTGGATTCGGCTTCTCTAGGGATAGCCGGTCCTTAATTTCCATGAGGATGGAGTTGCAGTCCTTGTTAAACTCGTACTTAGGAACGTACGGTTTAAACTTTCTTTTTCTTCTGGGACGGCTGGTCAGAGTCATTAACCGCCCAGATTTCTTTTCTTTTCTTGCTCTCTTCTTTATTTTTGGCCGGCTGAGCAGGCCGGCTATCTTTCTGCTTGTCGGACTTCTTGGAGTCCGACTGGTTACCAGGCGAGCAGAGGTCGGTAGCTTGAATGTAGCTTTCCGCCTCCCTCAGGGCCGCCTGTAAGGTGAAAGCCCCTTTTCTGACTAGGTCGAACTTAAAGGTCGACCCGTCTCTCAGACCCTTGAAGAAGTCTGTAAAAGCTACCTCATCAGATAGTCCTTGAATCTGAATTCTGATCAGATTGAACCGCCTGACATATGAGCGCAACCCTTCTCTCTTTCCCTGCTTAACAGTGCTCAAATCAAGGCTTGTTTTCTTAGCAGGGATGTTCATTGAGAAGTTGGAAGCAAACAGGAAGGTGAGCTTCCTGAAATTGTCAGTGGACCCGGCTGGCAAGTTGCCAAACAATTGTTGGGCAATGCCCTTCAATGTAGCCGGGAAGCATCGACACCAAGTGGCATCATCCAGCCCCTGTAAGTACATGAGGTTGATGTAAGCCATGAGGTGGTCATCCGGGTTGGTGGTACCATCATAGGTACCTCCCAATACATTCTTAACCTTGGCTGGCTGTGCCGCCTCGGTTATCTCCCGGGTGAACGCAGAAGGTTGTTCACCTAGGCGTAGCAGATGGAGCTGCCAATCCAGTGGCTGGACATTTTGATATGTCGCCTGACCTCCGAAGAGAGTCGGCTGCATGAAGTGAGGGGGATATTGACCGTAAACCTGAGTAGGTATATACGACACAGTTTCAATCATCTGAGGGCCAGAGTGGACGGTATTATCACCCGTTTGGCTCTCATGCAGGGAGAGAGCATTCCCTGCAGAAGTATTGTTGAAGCTGTCAGGAAAGTTCGACGTTGAAGCCGACTCAGACAGCTGTTGATTTCTCTTCCAGTTGATTATTTCCCGGGCATCAAGAGATGATTTTTTACTTCCCACCGGCTAATGAGTCCGGCGGGTGTTATTGGTATTCCCTCTTAGGAAGAAGAATCTTGGACCAATCAATGGTCCCGGCTACCTTCTCCTTTGGATGGGGAGTTGGCTGCCGATCTTTGACTGACTTCCCCTTTTCCAGAGTAGTCTTCTTGGCCGACTGACCTCTACTTGGGCCAGCCCGACTCTGGGTGATCAGCTCTTTAATTTCACCCTTGAAACTTGTCATGAACCTCATGAGTTCGTCTCGGGTGACAGGTGTTGATCCTGCGGCCGTATGGGTTTCCCCTTCCGGCTGCCCAGAGGGTCGACTTGTACCCGCCTGGGTGGCGCCCCGCTCCAGAGTATCTCTGGGTCGGATGCGCTTGATTCTGAGAGAGCCATCATCGGCTGTAAAGGTTTCGACATGAGGATCTTCATCCTCATGGTCTGTAAAGACTTCTGGGTCATCGCCCAGACGGTTAGGGGGTACAGACTCTTGAACCATTTTCGAGGTACTCTCCCCACAGACGGCGCCAAATGTTTTGGGTGCTTTTGTCCCTCGGGAGAGTTACAACACGAAGACTGATCCGGCGTGAGCTGTACCTGCAAAACAAACGGAGACACCGGTTGGGTGGTGCTTCGCCTCCAACGAACAAGTTAGTAACTTGAAGGGAGAGAAAAAGGTGCGGAAATTTAGGTGAGTATCTGCTCGGATTCCAAGCTCAGGTGTCTCTATCACAGCGACAATTTGTAGTAAATGGTAAAAACGTGCCCTCCAAAAGAGGGAAATCTCCCAATTTATAGGGTTCTCGGGATTTGTGCCCCTGATTAGGTCACTGATCCCTAATCATTGGTGGGCTGCGTCGCATTGCGGCTTTCTCGGGATTTGGGCCTGAAGGCCGCCATATTTCCCCCTAATTTCTGGAGTGACACGTGTCAGGCAGGGATTGGTCCACTTTGGGCCATCCTGAGGCTGACACGTGCCATCCTCTGATTGGACCACGTGGCGGGGTAAAATTACCCTAAACAGTTACCTCTCAAAGATTTAGGGTAACAAATACCCTTACCCTCCTCAAACACAAACAAGGAGTAAGTTATACGATCCCTTTTCATGATCAAACCAACAAGTAAAAAGATAATAGTTAAATGATTCTTTTATCCCCTCTTATTTATTTCCTATGAATCCTATCCATTCCATTTTAATTATTTGAATTTTGAACCAAACGCCCTCTAAGGACTTGGTTTTTTTAGCTTAATTTCAGTTTAATTCAATTCAACTCCAATGAGTCAAATCAGCTCATTTCAGCTCCTAATTTCCTTCTCTCATATATAATTCATTTTAGCTTTATTCAGTTAAGTTCAGCCCCAATCAATTTAGTTATTTTTTGTAAATCAGAAAAAGCCCTAAAAGTTTATATGCAAAAATATAAAGGGACAAACACATTAAAAAAAAAATTAATAATAATAATTTCCTTTAAAAAAATAAAATAAAAAAATGGAAGGAGCAAGAGTCCAAAAAAAAAAAAAAAAAAAAAAGGCCCAAAAATGTGGATTTGTTGTTGCCCATAACCAAAAAGGAGAGGGAAAAAAAAAAAATATTGAGAAATCTAAAATAGTGTAATTCCCTCCTCTCTTCTTTTCCTCTTACGCCTCTCACAAACTCAGACAATCTGACATTTCTCTCTTTTCCGGCGAGCTTAACCTTCCAAACCGCCATCACCGCCGCCGCAGCACTGAAGGTTAACGGCGCAGTCGAAAATGAAGATAGAAGAGGTTCAGTCCACTACTAAGAAGCAGCGGATTGCCACTCATACCCACATTAAAGGCCTTGGCCTCGATGTACGTTTTCTCTCTTTATCCTAACCTTTTCCAATCTGTGAATTCGATACTTTTTAATGGGTTTTTTTTTCCCCTTTTATATCTTCATTTTTTTTTCCAAATTTTGAATTAGGGCGGGGTTTTTAGGGTTTAGGGTTTTAGTTCTTCAGTTTTTGCTTTCAGAGTTTAATGTTCTTTTAATTTTTATTCGCTAATTCTTGTATTAGATGGTCTGATTGTTGAACCAAGTTTTTAGTTACACCAAGAAACATTTGAATTTAAGCAAAATAAGGAAAAAGTTTACAAATTTGCTGTCTATGAAAACTGGGAAGGGGGGATAATGTGTTAATTAAGAAATTCGAGCTTAATTGCTTATTGCAAAGTTTGTTTGAGCTCTGTTAGTTCATTATCAGTTGCGCTTCCTTTACGAGCTTATATGAGTATAGTGTTGTGCTTTTAGTGTTGGAGTAATGGGATGTTTAACATCTTTTGTATAGGCCAATGGGAATGCAGTTCCGCTGGCTGCTGGCTTTGTGGGTCAGGCACAGGCAAGAGAAGCAGGAGGGCTCGTAGTTGATATGATACGACAAAAGAAAATGGCCGGTCGAGCTTTGCTTTTTGCTGGTCCTCCGGGTACTGGGAAAACTGCATTGGCCCTTGGTATATCTCAGGAACTTGGGAGCAAGGTAATTTCATATATTGCTGAGTTCAGTCATATGGGTGTTTAGAATTTGATTCATTTTTAATGTGGACGTAGATGTGTAATTTCTAAAAATTGGCCTAGCTAAGCATTACAAAATTATATCGTTTGGTTTATATCTGACTTGCAGGTTCCATTCTGCCCTATGGTTGGGTCAGAAGTTTACTCATCAGAAGTGAAGAAGACTGAGGTCCTAATGGAGAACTTTAGGAGAGCCATTGGTTTACGTATCAAGGAAAACAAGGAGGTTTATGAAGGAGAAGTGAGTCTTGATTTGTAGTGTAGCTCTATTTTGGTTCAACTTTTAGCTTCTATCGTGATGATTTTGTGGTGGTATCTGCTGTGTTCACATTCGTTCATAAATATATATAATAGTCCAGGCATGAATGCTCAACTTCTTGAGATAAATTATTTGTTTGAGATTCTCTTACACTTCACCTACTTACATTTTAGGTGACTGAACTCTCCCCCGAAGAAACTGAAAGTGTGACTGGTGGCTATGGTAAGAGCATCAGTCATGTAATCATTGGGCTGAAAACTGTAAAAGGAACCAAGCAATTGAAGCTGGATCCAACTATCTACGATGCTTTGATAAAGGAAAAGGTATATCCATACTCTTGTTCATGGATATTCTGCCATATCTTGTCTATGTTGTCATATTGCGTGTTCTCTGTATACTCCATTTCTTCCGTAACCTCAGTCAAAAAGGAGAATCGTTAGCTCTTTAATTGTTTAATTTTAGGAAGAGGAAAGGAGGTTGAGAAGATGCAGAGTATTGCTGTACTGGTTTAAGCAAAACTACACTGCTTATTGTCTTTGATTAATACTCACCAGGATCTCTTATATCTGTTTGTGGATGCAGGTGGCTGTCGGTGATGTTATTTATATTGAAGCGAACAGTGGGGCGGTTAAGAGAGTGGGGAGAAGTGATGCTTTTGCCACAGAATTTGACCTTGAGGCGGAGGAGTATGTCCCACTTCCTAAAGGAGAAGTTCATAAAAAAAAGGAGATTGTGCAGGTTTGTGATGTGATGGTTGCTTCTGATTCCGCTGTTTATTCCTTGTAGTCCTGTGTCATAAGTCATAACCCGTAAGCTGTATGATACGATGGCAATGCAAAATGGATCTATAAGAACTGAAGTGAAATGTGTCCTTACTGTAGTTGTGAAAATGGGACATGTTTAACTTTCCTGGTCCATACACATTACAGATACATAACAACGTAATTAACATATTATGCATTTCTGTGTAATGCGGTATTTGAGTAGGTTTAAATGTATTGAGGCTTTAAAAGTTTTTTCAAGGTTTTTTCATGTTGGATCTTTGTGAAAACCTACTGTATAGCCTAGATTCTGTTTCTGAGTTTACAGTGTTTCAAGGCTTCTCCTCTAAGAATGATTACTTCCTAGGATTGATTTTAAGATAGGAGATGTCTTCATTGAGAGTTGAGACAAATTTTGATGTCTGCCTGACTAGGAGAAATGTTTCGCCGCCCCCCACCCCCAACAAAAAAAAAAAGAAAAAAAAAAGGAATATCTCAATTTCATCAAGGAAGCAAGTCTTATATGAGGATCATTAAATGGATTTGAATCATTGCTCTAAGCAAGTCTTATATGAGGATCATTAAAAGGATTTGAATCACTGTTCTAAGCACCATTGCGTACACCATCACCCCAACTGAAATATGTACTACCTATGTTTCATATTTTTTGCAACTTTGGGGTATTATTTGTGAGATATAAAATATTCCAAAGTTGCAAAAATTATGAAACAGAAGTAGTATAAAATTCTTGGTGTCACAGCAAATGGGAAACCCTAAGTGATAGAAAAGACCAAAGGATAATAATTACCCCTAGCCCTTTTGAGAGTGAGAAATGAGAGATGATGATCAGATAGAATAATAGGGCACAAGAGAGGGAAGGTGCAGGAGACTAGGAAAAATGCAAATAAGAACAAAATGAAACGTTGGTGAAGGGGGACTTCTCATCCGTTAACTGGAGGGAAGAATATATATGAGTTTGAAACAACAAGGAATTATATTGTTTATTTACTTATATATTACTACAATAAAGAGAGAAGTATCGCAAGAGGACAAGGTATTCTCGTACAGAAGCATGAAGAAACTAATTACAAATCAGCCCAGTCCTGTTGGAAATCCCCCATAGATTAATCTTTAATCTTCCAGCTATTGTTTATTCATTTGACTGGGCTGTTGTTATTATTGCTGTAAAAATGATGAACCGCTGTTAAAAAAAAAAAATGAATGATGAGTTGTTACTATGCTACGATAGTAATATTAGTGAACTCTTTTGTCCTGTATAAATTATCAAATTTTCCTTTCTGGAATGTTCCCAAATTGTTGTTCAAATTTCATTTCCATACAATAATTTTTTTTTACTTCATAAAGAGAATGATGCCTGCAAAATCCTAATAGACTTTTCCCAAGATTCTCTTGGTTTGCATAGGCTGGATGTTCTTGGTGACATTTTGCTTAATTTTGTTTCCTTGCCAGGATGTTACCCTGCATGATCTTGATGCAGCAAATGCTAGGCCACAAGGTGGACAAGACATATTATCTCTGATGGGCCAGATGATGAAGCCTAGGAAAACAGAAATCACAGATAAGCTACGTCAAGAAATTAATAAGGTACTAGCTTTTGTATGCTTATATTGTAGTCTTGTATTCATATACTTGTAATTCTGTGCAATAATAATGCTATTTTATTTTTTATATTTTTGTAAGTGCTTCTAGATTCTATGGCATATGTCCCTATAAATTTTAATGTATAGCTGAATTTTTAAATCTAAATTTTTCCACCGAAGACTTAATTTCTTAGTTCTTCCTTGTCAGGTTGTTAATCGATATATTGATGAAGGTATTGCGGAGCTTGTACCTGGAGTGTTATTTATTGACGAGGTGCTTATTTTGAAATTTTCTTATAGCTTGATTTGTGCAAAAATCAATTGTATTGTATATTTGTATCCCATGATTTTGACAGATATCTTGACAGGTGCACATGCTGGATATCGAATGCTTTTCATATTTGAATCGAGCATTGGAAAGCTCGTTATCCCCAATAGTGATCTTTGCAACAAATAGAGGAGTATGTGATGTGAGGTATGCATCTTAAAGTACAAATGCCTGGGAAAATCTAGAAATCTGTGAAGAATTTTTTGCATAATTTGTGAAGATCGAGGATTTGTAAACTACTGTGTTATGCTATGACATTGTCTAAGAACATAGGCTGTCAATTTTCCGGGGTTCCCCCAAGTTAGTCCATACTCCATAGTGAGCAACAATTTCACTTGTTTCTTTGACTTGCTTGTCCTAATGCTCTGAAAACAAATCTTTGATTTGCTTTTGCCTTTAATGAGATACACTCATACACACATGCTGCCCATATGAGAGAAATTCAGGCATATATCCAATTGAGTGAATCGCTCATCTTGTTGGTAAAAGAGAATATAAATGTTGAAACTTGCCGTATTTGCCTAATCTTGCAAGAAAGGATGGGATATACATGTACCTGATTACCTATTTTTTGGTTTTGGTGTCAGAAGTTGTTAACATTGACAAGCTTGTGCACTGCCTAAAGATATTTTGGAAACATTTGTTTTATCATAAGGTTGTCATGCTTTGTTTACTCCTTGTGCTGCTTCATACTGTCTTCAAGAAATTTAGTGAAGAGATTTGTAACAAAGATTAAGCAATTGGATTGTGTTGTTTTGGATTTGACTGGGTTTTATTTTTTCAAACAGAGGAACAACAATGAAGAGTCCTCATGGAATACCTGTAGACTTGTTAGACCGGCTATTGATAATACGAACAGAAACTTATGGTCCTGCTGAGATGATCCAGGTCCTGTAATCTTCATCTGTACTTAATTGCTCTTTGCACAAATCACTAATTTTTATCATCCAATCAAATTTTGCTTTCTCTGATTTTGTTTTCTGTTCCTGGTGTTTCCATTTACCAGATTTTAGCAATCCGTGCTCAAGTGGAGGAACTGGTTGTAGAAGAAGAAGGTCTAGCTTACTTGGGTGAGATAGGGCAGCGAGCATCTTTGAGGTTTGCCTTTCTACTCTCTTCTTTTATATATACTTTTATTTTCACTCTCGAGTCTCAAGTGTGACCAACTCTGCCCTGTGGCTCAACAGACATGCAGTTCAGCTGTTATCACCAGCAAGTGTGATTGCCCGGATGAATGGCCGAGAAAATATATGCAAGGTATACCAGCTTTCCAATACCTTTATATTTCAAGTAACTTTTATAAATTTCCTGGTTACACGTACTTACAATTCTATTTGTGCAACTTTTAGGCGGATATTGAGGAAGGTGATTCATTGTATCTGGATGCCAAGTCTTCAGCAAAGCTTCTGCAGGAGCAACAAGACAGATATATTGCATGATGCATTTGAAGTCATTAGATTTCTGTAGTTTAGCTCTGGAATGTATATTTCAGATCAGGGAGGGTGGTAACTTGTTGAATGATTAATTACTTTGGTGTGCAAATTATATGCACTGCGATTCACTCGGAGCAGTACTGCATTTTTGCTTTGTAGGAGCTGTACCTGGGGCATGTTGCATCATGTATCAAAATCAAACAATCTCATGCCATTGATGGTTTAACAGTGCATATAATCATGGGTTTTCAACAGTTGATTCCAGACCTTTTAAATTGTTTGTACTGAAATTGATATTGAGAGCTTTTTGTGCATATATATATGAGGGCGGAAAAATTTATTGACACTAAGGTGTGTTAAATTCGCTTTATTTTCACTTATCTGAACTTATTAAAACTTGTTCAGATTTAGACCATCTATTAAACCGCCTTTCAAAGATATGTAATTAAACTTCCATCTAAATAGCCACGTGATAAAACTTGTAAAAGGATCGATGACAGATTGATTTAACTTATCTTTCATTCATTCATCATGTTTAAACACCACCTATATAGCCTGCATGTCCAACACGTGGCATGAACCGCACAAATTTCTTCTTCTATAAAAAGTATATTAGTGTCCTTTAGATTGTCTTCAGTTGGTAGTTATCTCGTTTATACATCAAACTTTTATTTAAGATCCAACGACGAGCATTATCAAACTCAATATTGCAGTTAATTTTATTTTGATTTGAAAAGCAAGAAATCTGTGAAGATGCAATCAGCAAAGCATAAGGTTAGCAACATGGCAAGCGCTGCCAAAGAGAAGATACAGGTTGCCAAGGCCAAAGTTGAAGAAGAGGTATCCCTTCTTTTTTAATTGCACCATTTGAGTTTTACGATTACCAACAAACTGAAGTTTCCTTTTGTTTGTCCCATTTGAAATCTTGTAAAAAATGCCAAAAGAAATCTAGCTAATTACCGAATCAAAACATAGTTACGTGATATCTTGTTAAATTCGTTTCCAATTTTCTGGTTTCGTACATGATCCTAAGTAGTTATAACTTTCAACGAGCTTGAGGGATTAAGTAGTTATAACTTTCAACGAGCTTGAGGGATTATCAAGTGGTTTCAAGAGATCTTGGGATCGATTAACCCAAAAAAAAAAAGGTAAATAAAGTTCACCCGTGTGTACTACTCCAAACTTATGAAATCTAACTGAAGATTTGAAATGGATTTTGAATTGGCAGGCTCAGCAGGCGACAGCGAGGACAAAGGAGGAGAAAGATATAGCGACAGAGTTGAGGAAAGTGAAGGAGGCAGAAGCCAAGGCGGAGTTGCACAACTCGAAAGCGAAGCACACAGCAGAGAAACTGGATGCAAAACAACTAGGACATCATTACCATATGCCTGGAACTGGCATAGTTACTGGTGCTGACCATGTACCTGTTAAAATTGGCAATCAGCAGGCTTATGGAGCAGCGGGCAATATACCCGGAACCAGAACCACAACTACTACTACACATAACCAAGTTCAACCTCCACACTACAATAAGCATCTCTAAGTTGGATGGCTTGTTTCAAACCCCATTTAGCGTTCTTTCTTTGACGTTTGTAGGATGGTTTAATCTTCTATTACAGTAGCAGTGTGTTGTAAGAATGTTTGGAGAATGTTCATATATAATACGCAGGTTTTATGCCTTTGTTTAATTCAAGGGTTATTAGTAGTACTTTTGCATCTTGTTAGAATTCAGTCATCGCATAAATGTTTATATTACATGATTAATTAAGAGTACATTCGTGCACGAACCCAACTGCTCCCGATGATGGACCTACGCATTCAATTATCCGAACAATGAACAAGAATAATAGGCAAGCATACAATGAAAATAGGAAACTGCAAAGTTGCAGCCGAAAGATTAAATTTTCAATGAAGACAATTTCTAAATCAAATGCTTACATTTATTCGCCCAAAAAGAAAAAGAAAGCACTAGTTAACTAATAAGGAGTATCACAAAATGTGTGTAATTGCTGAGCTTTTCTATGCAGTGAAAGGGTAGACTTTTGGTTTCTTACACTAATCTACGTTTCAAAGACCAATAATCTTACAAGATTGGGGAAAACAGAATGTATACGCGTAATAAGTTTAAGCAGATCAAACTCACTGACCAGCGCAGCCAGCCTACAATGTTTCTACACGATAAGGCAGACGCTAACGCCAGTTATATATAGATATAACCACAAACTCCCTGAAAAAAAAAGGAAACATACAGCTAAATAGCAGGGAAACATCTGTTGAGTATGAGGCAACATTTCGGCTTCTTTATCAGCAGAAAGCAGTTTCTTCAGTTAAGTTATAAGCTCTATTTTACCTCCATCTATCTTCTCCGCATCAAGTGAGATCAAGTACCCTGTTTAACTCTAGACCCACTGCAACTGACCTTGAAAGTCCACCAATTGTTGAAACTTACCATCAGGAGTCATTTGCTGATTTTTAACTTTTGCATGTCTTACATTGGCCTTCACTTGATACCTTGGGAATGATTTCGACTGATCTTGCATGGCGTGTGATGTTTCTCGTGAAACTTCATTGAAAAATTCATCCGCTACATCTCCATCTTCATCTATTCTCAGACGTTGTGCATACCATTTAAGACCCTGTGATTACAGTTAAACCTGTTAGTATAAGAACTTGAAGGAGCTGGAAATGCAGACATTTTGATTTAATAGCATAGTTATATCTGTCTATATACAGTATAATAAACCAAAATCCAAACAACTGGGGACATATTTCACTCTATACATTGTACAAGCAATAAAACAAGTCATTGGTGCAAGTTCTGTGATCTACATATTTTGTTTATGCTTAAATTATTTAATAAATGCTACTATATTGTTGGTCAAATCTCTTAAGCATTGGAGTATAGAGTGTAGTTATGTACAGATTTATAAAAACTATTTGGCTCAGGTACTACTTAGGATTATATGATAGTCGTACACTCATACTGTGTGATAACAGCACCTACCAAGGGCAAAGTACAAGCGTATTAGTATGCTCTTATAAAATATTGCTCCACAGCTAAAACAACTACCAAGAAACACACAATAGTTTAAAATGGACTACATAAAATGATTGCCTACCCTATCGGGCATCCACCCTGGGTGAAAACCTCATCAGACATCACCAGAGGTACAGTTTGAAAGCCTCTAAAGGGGTGAAGTAATGCTAAGCTATTAATGCAAGATTCTATGCCAATAATTTGGAAGAACTCGGACAAGCAGCTCAGTTATATGTAAAATAACACATCTAAGTGAGGTCTACAATAAGAACTGCCAATTCAATATTTTATTCTCCAAAAGGTACAGAAAGCTTTTCCTGCATCTACTGCCCTGACAAGTGACAACCCAAGAAAGTATGGGAGATATAAGATAAATGACAACTTGTTGTCATGAACATACAGCAAATTATACTTAGCTCGGCAAATTTAAGTTCCATCTATGGAAAATTTGCAGGCGTATTACACTACTGTGGCAAATGGCCCCTCTCTCTCAAGACATGATGGTCCTGCACTCCTGCTATTTTCCAATACACTCCCTCAAGTTTATGGTGTCTAAATGCCTGCTACAACTTGCCCACAAAAGAATGGGAAAGATCCTGAGAAAATATACACTTCTCATAATGAACTATAAGTTGAACTCAATCATGCAACGGTTTCAGCAAGGGTGCAAAAAGCACAGCCACAAGAAACAATGAAAAAGCCACCCATCAAGCAAGGCAAAACATTGATCTGATAGAGTTTGTTATTCACTTAGTCCTAAAATCTAATTATCTGAACTGAACTTACTTTTAATTCTAAAATGATATTGGTAACCTTTATATGTATTGACTCAAAGCTTATTGGGCCCAACCAAAACTCATCTGAACTAATTTTTCAAGAAAAAATTATGCATTAGATAAAACAATCAATGCTGAAATACCTTTCATACAAAAAAAGAGGGCAACTAACTACTACATAGGAAGTAAAAGAACCCCATAGGAAATTTACTGAAGCAGACAGATATGATAGTAAAGCCAATTCAGATATACACGACATCCTTTCATCAAATGACCAATTTCTCACAAACAAAATTTGTTCAATTGGCACTACTCTGCCACAATCTCAACCCTCATCGTGCTCTATCTCAATTCACAATCCTATGTTCAGACTTGAGTGCAATATACTCAGGAGCAGTTCTTAAACCTGTAGGTGATGACATGTACATTACGAACCAGACCAAACACAGATAAATGTTTGTAGACCTTTAGCCATGTATCACACTAACTACACCTTAGTTTCTAATGCAGCCATTTATCAAGAAAATTAACCAATTACTAAGTATGTAGCTACAATTATTGAATAGTTTCAGGATAAAGATAGGTAAAGGAGGGAAATTGTGCTTTTAAAAAAATTTCTATAGTACAAGTCAAAATATCAGTAATCAAAGCAATTAAGGGAAAGAAGTATAATTGTACTCAAATCTTCACAACTTTCTAAAGCTCAAAAAGAAAAGCCAAAATGCTGCAATAGAAGATAGGATTAGACTACATCCTTAGACTAATTTAGCAACAACTATGACTCCATAAGAAGTCCCAAAACAGAATATAACAGGCATTTGATGATGGACAGTTCCCCACATATATAACAATATCTTGAGATGACTTTAGAAAGAAAGAAAAAAAAAAAGAGGTGCAGCAAATGAGACAAACAGTTCTAACTCTAAATTCTCAGGGGGTACAGAATAACAAAACTCTTCAAATCTAGGAATTAGGATAAGTTGACTAAGCTTAGGCAATTATCTACCAATAAATATTATGATTAAAACTTCAAACATGAGATATTTCAAAATAGAGAATGGCAATCATCAGATGATGAGCAGTTCCTCAAACATATCCCAATGATTTATGTCAAAAATTAAGCATATACATAAGGAAAAATGGAAAAGAAAAATCCAACCTTTCAACTTTTTCTTTACAAAAATCCAACATTTTGATTATTCCTCAAAAATCAAACCTTTATACCCCTCCTTCTCCAACAGGTCCATTTTACCTATAACCTGATAAACAGGTTAAAAAAGTTTTTTTTTTTATTTTTTTTTATTTTTTGCATTTTCCCTTTTCACTCCTATTCTTTCTCACTCCTCTCACCTCAACCACCAACCCCACCTCCGTCACCACCAACCCCACTTCCGTCACCACCACTCAACACCGCAGAAATCGCCGATTTCTACCAACCCTCGACGACAACGAAGACAGATGAACAGAGGATGGGGTGGACTTGGATAGTGCAATGAGGAGAGCAATTGAGGAAGATGAAAACCGCGAAATGCCCCGTTGTCGCGCCGGAGAATGCAGTGAGAGTGATGGAAGGTGGTGGCTGTGCGTTTGGAGTTGTGGGGCTGATTAGGGCAGATCGAGCGTGGGAGATGGGTTTTTGGTGGTTTTGTGTGGGAGGGATGGTTTTGGGGAAGGGGGTTCGCGCTGGTTGCCGAGGAAGAGGGAAGGGGATGGCGGTGAGGGAGAGGGTTCAGCGACGGCGCCAGGGGAGGGGGATCTGGGCGCGGCCGACGCCGGGGGTTGGGAGG
Organism: Chenopodium quinoa; assembly: GCF_001683475.1. NCBI lineage: Eukaryota > Viridiplantae > Streptophyta > Magnoliopsida > Caryophyllales > Amaranthaceae > Chenopodium > Chenopodium quinoa. The sequence goes on along the minus strand of NW_018743021.1, from coordinate 1,401,768 downwards.
AAGGCTGCGCTGGTGGTGCTGGTGGCTGGTGGAGGAGATGAGTGAGTTTTTTTTTTAAATTTTTTTGGAGTGGCTGGGCGTGTGTGTTGGTGGCTGGGCGGTGGAGTTGGTGGCTGGGTGTGAGTGTTGGTGGCTGTGCGTTGGGTTTTGGTGGCGGTGGGTTGGGGTGGTCAGGGAAGGGAGAGGGTGGGGCTGGTTTTCTGATTTTTTTTTTTCCTTTTTCTTTTAATTATTTTTGCTTTTTAATAATTAAAAAAATAATTAACCTATTAATAGCTGACACGTAGAATATGACTTACAAAAATGGGTCATCAACAGGTAATGGACCTGTTGAAGAAGGAGGGGTATAAAGGTTGGATTTTTGAGGAATAATCAAAAGGTTGGATTTTTGTAAAGAAAAAGTTGAAAGGTTGGATTTTTCTTTTTCATTTTTCCTATACATAATCCCTAATTTCAAAAAAGTTAGATATAAAAGCACAAATCTAAGTCTAAAGTAGGTTGACAAAAATTTAAGGGATAAAAATAATTACAAGTATAGTAAATCCCAAGGAAACAAAAATCTAATAACTATAGTCCTCGCATATGAAATCATGCACAATCTTACCTACAAAGTAGTATTGAAAAAACTCTAGATCATACCAAAGTGCTTAAAATTAACAACACAAATTTTCAATGAATAAAAGTTGTACGCTTATAATGAGTGCATGACAAGGTCCATAATCAAAGATAGAACCATATAAAGCAGAAACTAACTCTAGGTTCATGTGCTCATACCCTCAAGAGAGAGTAAAAGGGGGTTAGAAGCAATCCTTAAAAGAAAAAAGCCAGTCCTCATCAAAAACCATAGCATATTCACTTTATGAAGGCGAACCCAAATACTTCTAAGTTCTAACCAAAACTAAACTTACGCACCACAACACCAATTGACAAAAAATCGAGGTGATTGGCCGATACTTCTTCACCAAAGTTAATCTCCAAAAAAAGTTCAATTGTTCAAGTTCAACTAGGTCATCACACAGATAGCATAAATTTTCTTTCAAAACAATATAGTCAACAAAAAGGAGAGAAATAAGCTTTTTAGAAAGCATGTATTATGTTTGCACCAAATGCCTTCAACAACTAAACTGCCCAAAATCCATCACACCCACATCCTTCAACCATTCCATGCGGAGAAAAAAATAGCTTTCCAAACTCGGTTGAATATCGTTCAAATAAAGCACCCTAAGGACACTGCTTGCAAACCCCACAAACTACTAATGATTCATGATCAAAGAGATTTCTTGTACTCTATTACTCAAAAGATCCAGGAAAAGCTAGGAATCATTTTATATAGGAGAACAGAAGATCAACCCAAGTCAAACCATCCAACTTTATAATTCTTTATTACTAAATATGCAAGTCACTCTACTATCAGCAGCAACTCTAAATCACTATATTAATCGAAAGGACAATAAAGTTGTCAAATTTCATAGCTTCCCAGCTAATTCTAATCCATTGTTTACACAATGTCATAAACATGCTGCTCTAAAGATACATTTTGACAAAGTCTCCAATAATTTCACACCATCAAATAAGCAAACATAACACATAATATTATACTGATCACAAATTTGCTCAATAGAATTACAAAACCCAAAATAGATTAGCAAAAAAGAGATGAAATTGGTGACCTGAACTCCACCATCGCCATTGCAAGGGACCAAAATAGGACCCACAACAGGACGTTCAACAGGAACTTGAACTGGAACACTGAATCCTCTACGAGGGCCAGTATGAACTGGGTCAACATTCATCCGATTGCGGCGAATATCGTCAGAATTATTCGGAATATTATTAGCATCATCATCTTCTTCCATGGATTCATGCCCTTCATCCTTCGTAAACCCTAGAAATCCGGCGATCCTCTTAAAGAACCTCATTTAAAAGAGAGAGAAGGTCGCAGAGGTGCCGGCAACGGCGAAAATGGCGAGATATTGAAGAGAATTTTTCTGGGTAACAAGAATTTAGGGGAATTTCAATGGATCGAGAGGAGAGAGAAAGAGTGAAGATGATTGAATTTGGGGGTTATTTGATTGAATGAATGCTTTAAAAAGGGAATTTTGTGAGTTTTGTGTGTTGGTTTGTCTTTAGTTTGTTGCTTTTTATAATCTTTGGGTTTGGGGATTATTAAAAGTTTAATTTATGGATTACACACTTTCAAATGTACTTTTAAGTAATCATGCAACAAATTGGCTTTTATTCTTCCTAATTACACTTACATTGCATCTTTGTTGAACAACGATAATTTGGAGCTTTGTATGTAATCTGAATTCTGAACTACTTTGTATCTGATATCTAAACTAGTAGTAGTCTAGTAGAAGCTTACAGTACAATTGCACGCGTGTATAGGATGATTATTGTTAAAAGTACGTCCATTCTTTATCATCTCTTAAATTGTTACTTCTTATTATGCGGTGTATTACATAACAACGCGAATTTCACCAATAAGGCAAGTTCGGCAACACACCATTTTAAGATCACATACCTAATGCGAATATGCATAAATGCTAAACCGAGAGAGTTTTCAAAATACAAAGAGATTTCGCCTAATAATCAATGCCTAGTGTAACATGAATATATCTGTGGGGAATTTATCTAATATCCTTTGATCTTCCTTTCCTACAACAAATATGGATTCCAACTTGAACCGAGTTTTAAATTTCAATTTTCTTAACTATGACACGCAACTTTTCTAGGATCAATTAAAAGGAGATTTTTCTGATAATTATTTCTCCAACATTGGGGCATACTATTGAAAAGAGAGAAAGAGGTCAGTGAGGAATTTCGTGCAACTTCTGAAATTGAAAGGAAAAAAAGTTGTAATTCCTTTAGATAGTCCAAACTATTTATATTGCAGTTGGATAAAAACAATACAAGATAACTGCAAATATTAAACACAGCAGTACAAAACTAACCAAAAACGGTCCCCAGGTGAAACAGAAGATCTGCACACAGCATAAATCTGAACCTCAATGATATTAAGCAATCAAATTCAATGTGGAGAGAATCGCGTACAAAGATACAAATTCAAAACTCTGCACTTCCCGTACCATAAATCTGAAAATTATTCTTTACATAAAAGACAACATTTCCACACTATAAAATGCAAATAATCATATCAACATACTATGCTATCAAAGACTGAATTACTAAAAATACAGGGGGGGAAAGGATTTGACGATGATGCAAAGAGGCAACATAATAAGCATTCCCGGAGAGCAACGCGCAGAAGATTAGCCAGACAAGGGGTAACATGAACTTGAGAGTTACTGTTACCATGAATTAATTCAGAACATCCAGCTGCTAAACTCCTGAAAATCTCTACAAAGCGCTCAAAGAAAAAAAATCTCCTTTTGCCAAGTCCTACTGCCAACTTCCATTGAATTTAACACCTAACCTCATAGGAACCAGCTTTTGTTATGTAGCGAACCCATTCAACAGTATTGTACCCACTTTTCTCCCATACCTGCAGAGACAGGACGAAGTGAGAAAAAAAAAAAATTGACACATCATTAATGATACGGCAGAATGACTTGATCAAAGTAAAATACCTTAAGAAAACGAACACGTAACCCTGATGCTGTGAACATAGGAACCTGACAAAAAAAAATTTACATCAAATCAGGTAAAATGATTTTAGTTCTCAATCCACACTAAGTGCAGAATGAAGTCATATACTGCAGTACTGTACACATGCTTCACACACTGTATGTTTAGCATGAATGAAGTCAAAGATGAACACTTAGTTATCTAATTTGGACCTAAATATCACAATATTTTCAGGGGGAAAAAAAAAAAGACATGTAATCTAAGACCATTACTTAAAATAGAAAAAATGTACATCCAGCAACATTGCAACAGTTTATGAGATACCTGGAATTCCATTTGAATTGGTGGCCTTGTTGAGGACTTTTTCTCACCCATAGTTGAAATCAACTCTACCTCAGCACTTAAGGTTGACTCCGTCTGGCCAGGAAACTTTCTTATTCTGTTATCAAAATTCAAGAGTTATTACAGAGCAGCCAGAAAAGTCAAGGAGGCGCATCAAAAAGGGGAGACATATAACAAAACACGTCCAATTTTTTAAAAATCAAACAATGATAAATTAAAAGTTTAACATTGGATTTACTGACTAAGAATATCCTCCCACATTTACGAACCTATATCATAGTATTATCTGGTTCCAAACAACAAGGTATCATTGGCCTATAATGCGTTAAGAAAATACTCACGAGCTCATTGAAAAGATTTGTGAGACAGCAATTATTAGCATAGCTGTTAAAGATATGATAAATGATATAATAACACATAAGGTCATTAAGTCTGTAGCACAATTACATAAAGTCTATAAAAACCACAATTACAGAAAGTCTAAGATCACTTCCAGGTCAGAAGACGTCCTAAAAGGTATTCAACTCTCATGTGTTGAGGAATAAAGATAATATGCGGTACAAAAGCACGTGCAATATGCAAACAGATACGGGGGTAGAAGCACTAATCGACAAGGTAAATTGAAAAAGTGTCAGGAAGAAACTCACTTCCAAACCAAGCTATCGATGCTTGGATTATACTTAGCTCTACCAGATGTCACTTGGAAACTTGTTTTAGCAGTTTGCTTGGGAACTGGTATTTTAATCACAACTCCAAGAGCAAACATCTTTGCTCCGAAGACACTCTTAACCTGATAACTAAGACTTATAAGCAGATGTCACAAAAAAACATATAATAAGATTGATGCTTGGCTTCACAAGAGAAACTGTACAAACCTTGACGTTCACTTCCATTCGTGTCCTACCCAATTCCTTGATTGTTGGCAATACTCGAAAAGGCAGGTTCACACCCTCAGTTATACGATACCTGAAATATCAGGAGCAGAGAATATTATAAAAGTAAGATTTGCAAAAGCTGACAACTAGATGAAATTCCAGATGAAAATTTCAGGACAACTTTACACAGAGGACAAAAGACAGAGTGAACCAGAGAGCCCGGAGCATAAATAGAACAATATATACAACAAACCATGCATCCTGGTGTTTTAAAAACTAGATAAACACAAAATGTTATAATCAATTGAACCTCAAACATTAAGGGAACAAAATTATGGCAGACATTATAATATTAGATTCAAGAGTCATTCAACAACAAAAAAGACAAGAAGCTGCTTCAAATAAAGAGACTGCATCATTAATTCTTTAAATTGATCACCCGGTAAACTTCATTAATTCAAACAAAGAAACAGCATCAGATATTTCACACCAGCCAAACATTAGCCAAAAAGCCTATTCATTGAAATAGCAGTGAGGCTTACTTCATTAATTCAAATTCACCATCTGGAGGGACAAAACTGACAGTCTTCTCTGAGTTGAACCTCGTCAAATTAACACATTGGTGGAAGGTTACATCATCCAGCTCAATAGTCTTCCCACTGAAAAAAGGAAGCATAACAAGGATATAAGAAGTTAACTACAGCTAAATCTGAGCAGAACCATGTGAATTATGAAACCTGTACTGTGATAAGAGCTCACAAGCAAGGCTTAATAAGTACTTTGTAATAAATAGGGCTTGACCTAGAGCTTTGAGGTACAAATAAACACTTCTACCCATGTGGATTCAATAGTTCAACATGGTGCAACAGACATGAATATCATACTATCATAACTGTTATGCTACATATTTACTGTAGGATTATGCCTACAGGACACTCAGCCATACACAATGCTCTCCCATAACAATATATGTACAAATGTGCAATTACACCTTAAGAAGACCCAGTTTGTACAACAAAAAAGCAAGATTAGTTGATAATTATCTGCCCATAAATCAAAATTTAATACACAAGAGCTATGAGTAGGACCAAAGCTTATGCAAGAGCTATGAGTAGGACCAAAGCTTATGCAAGAGCTATAAGAAGAACGAGCAAAGGAACGCTTCTAAAATCACATGAAGGAACAGTGTAAAAACATATATGTTGCTGACATTAGGCAAGAAAGTACATGTATTATATAGCACATTAATAAAAACGTATTTCAAACTATGCATACATGCAAATGGATCTTGCAAATTTTGTGAAGAACTAACATACTTTACTGATGTTGATGGGAGAAGGATTTCCAATACCAAAGCTTTTCTTTGGCTGAATTGGCGGTAATTTTAAATCATTTCAGCTTTATAGTTTCAGTTATGTTATGATTTGTAACTTTCCAATCAGCATTTACAGTAACTGCATTAGGACCAAAATTTGAATTTTTTTCCCTAGATCTAAATATGAAATTTTATCCTACAAGCTTTCGTTTTGACTTACTCCTCAAGATACATATACTAGTGCTTGGATATGACTTTGAACAAGTTGGTGACCTTGCTAGCAATTTTCAGAAGTCATGATTCTCAAGACCTAATCTAACCCAGCATTGGCGCACTGCGTATATAGTAAGCAAAGTGGAGGGATGATGATCTAGGGCAATGGCAAATTGGCACATTAAGAAAATATAGTACTTCCTCCATTCTTTTTTAAATGACACAGTTTCTTTCATCAAGTTTGCCGACACACAGGTTCAACAATTAAATCTCTAATTATCATAAGTAAAAGTTATAAAAAGCTAATATTATGAAAATATACATTAAGATGATTCTGACATTATCCCACATGACTATGTGTTATCAATATTTATAAATCACAAAAACTATTTAAAGTATAATTTGTGAATAGTAAATAAAAAAGACCAAAGTAATAAAATTTCATGGCAAATATGGTATGTTGTAACAGCTATTTCTAACAAGAGACAAAACTAGCATAAGATTGGTCAAGGGGTAAAACAAAATTAATACAGTAGATTGTTAATAAGAGTGAAAAACTAACTGTAATCTCAGGCAGACAAATGATAAGAAAGAAGACTGATTGACAGAAGCTACCTTTTTGCGGGACGTGCTTTCAACTGTGACTCCTTTTCAAGACCAATTTTATCATTTAATCCCAGCTTCAAATCAGGCATTCCAGAGAGAAAACACTTCATAAGAATCTTTCCAGTAACATCACAACGCAGCACGCTACCTGTAAAAATCAATAAGGATTACAAAACACTACATAATCAGACACTGTCAAAAACCCCAATCCCACATATGCACATAAAAGGGAGAGTGGGGGGACCCTGACCCACCTTTCGAAGACATAAGAAGATTGACACTTTCCACAATATCTAGGAACACCTGCAGGGGAATGCTAAAAATAATTAAACAATAGACTAAATTTGTGATATCTAACACACTGACAAGACAAACTTATATAACCTCATTCTTTTTGTACATGAGACCTTCTCTTCTCCAGCCGACAGCACCTGTAACTTGCAACGTTGCATTTGGCACTGGTTTATCGGCAGGCTAGATTTATGGAAACAACAGGAAACAAAGAACAAACAAGAAAAAAAAAAAAATTTACATAACATCCGGAAATCTTCATAAGCCTTTGTCAAAGGCAAAAGTCAAACATAGCTATCAAATAATATTATCAAACAGATAAAATACATACCTTCGATGAGAAGGGTGAACGTACTCCCTCCTGAGTGATGTAAAGCTTCAAAATTTCAGGCGAAAGATTTTGTGGGTAACCAAAATCCATAATTTCTGCAATTTAGAAAATATCAGAGCATAATAATATAAATGAATTTTGTACGATGGCTTGTGAAATATAAGAACAGGTGACGGCAACACCATAAAAAGACAGCATAAGGTAAGATGATTTTGCAAAATTCAATGAGCAAACCAGTGTATAAAGTCAGATATATGAGCACAGGAATGCATTCATATCTACAACATGCATCCCACCATCCACTACGCTTAAGTTGATTTGCTAAGATACTTATGAGAACCTGTGCAATACACCGCTGCTCTTATTATTAGCTTGGTAAGAAAGTAGCTATAATCATATTCATGATCACTGCTAAATCTTTCCATTCTAGTTTCTATGAAGTCATCGACTATAGCATCAAAAACAGTGCCCCTACAATATTTCAAGATGATACATCTATGAATAGAATCCACAACTTTTACACTCCCTAACCCTTTCCCAAAAAAAATTGAAATAAAAGAAGACCAACTTTACATCTATTTTTAATTACTAACTATACATGGTTCTTGTTTTACATTCATGCCTAATCACTACTATATCATTTTTGGCAGTAGAAATACATACTGCATGATAACATATATAATTCATGTGTTAGACACAACAAACAATAAGAAATAAATTCAGAAAGGTCTGTCAAAATAAATTACATAATATGCATTACATACCATCTAGCAACTCGTATATGAGGACAAAATTATTACGAATAGCATCTTCATCAAATTGACCGCCAAAGTATGATTTGAAAAGATTCACAGCCTGCAAAGAGTTGAAATTTCATGATTAGCCAACTTTATCACTCAAATTACTTAACGAGCTATTAAGCCAAATCTTCGTCTTATTTAGTATTTTGCTTGTTTCTCAAAGTAGCTTCCTACTTCAACTAATCATAGCATCTAGCTAACAAGATGAAGGGTCAAGTCAAATGCTAAATTTGACTTGTGAGATAGCATGACTAATTTCATGAGAAAGCCTGAATCTATATAAAATCAGAATTCATGATTTTTTCAACCAATCAGAGGCAGCTGGTGTTTTCAGGATGAATCTAAATCTATTAACAATCAGAATGAAGTAAGTGAACTATAATTCATGATGATGCCGTTGAGTTAGTAGCAGCTTCAGGAACGCTGACTGGACAGATAATTATGGAAGAGAGATAGTAGAAATCAAATAAAAGAGGAGAGTGATATACGAAGGACAACTCTTTGAAAATCCATCATCAGAGAGGAACTCAATCCCAAAAATAACAAAGAATTACCTCAACAACAAACTTGAAAGCACAAGCAACATTAGCATTGCTGCTGACAACAATTACAATGTACACGTTGCTGATTCTCATATAAAGGAAGGAGCAGCCTCCTATTTGCCTCACAGGACAAGTACCAAGTTCCTTTGTTTGCATAATATGCATCCGAAATGCATCAACCATATTGCCCCTGTAGAAAAACAGTTCATAGTCGTTCACAAAATGCATCAAGGAGAAACAATGCAAAAGCCTCACTCTTCAGGGCAATAGTGAGTTTGCATACTCCAATTTATCAAGTAACACTTCTTTAATCCATTATCTCTCGAGTCTTGTAGTAAACAACATTATTTTGGGAAGAGGGGGTGGGGTAAGAATTCACAGTAACACACAATAATATTTAAGATGCAAATCATGCATCAAACTACAAGGTCCGATGGTTCATAAACCAGATTGCAGATTTCGAAATTGAGTAACATATACCATAATTTTCAGGTATCACACTTTATGTAGACAAACTAAAACAGCTGTTGAGGTTACAGACAGATTAAACACCAAAAGCATGCCTAGATTGAAAGTATAAGTTTGGGTTGGGGGGCCATTAACCCAAGGTATATAATTCCTCTTTTATCCACGTTTGAAATTATTCCCATAGTAATATATTCTCCCTGACTCCTCTCTTTCTTTCTCCTCCACAACACCAACTCCATCCTTGATAGGAATATATCTCCAACCTTTTTATTTCAACCCTTTTATCAATTAAGAAAATAATTGTTAGGAATGAAGAGCAAGGTGAAAAAAGATTACCACGGCCTTGAACACCATAATTAGATCTCAAACCTATTGAAGAAAGAGGGGGGGGGGGGGGGAGGGAAGGGGGGACATAGATCAGAAAGATGTGAGGTCAGAGGTGTAAGATTGGTGATGGGCCTGGGGTGAAAACGGTTGTGGTAGAGGAAAGTTGGTTGATCATGGAAGTGATGGTGTGACGAAGCTAGAGAGGACAGAGGGTAACAGGCAGTATATTTACTCTTAAGAGTTAACGCTACTAGTTACCCTATTGGGAAAGCAGCTTAATTTACTTCATTTTTACCCCCATTTCAACCAACACTTACGAACCTACATCCCCCCTCCTCACTGAAATACTACTCTGCATTTCTTCCAAACCAGGCACACCCTCTCAGTCACTGCTATAAAGTATGGTTTAGTCTTAAACTTACTTGACACAGGATAACAATGCAGAATGCCTACATGACGTCATGAGTCAGACTGGTACTAATGAGAGATATGAGCAAGTTTGTCTGCTCTGATTCAAAATTTTACTACAGTACTCATTAATCTTCAGCTCTATCACTCCAAAACTTCCAATCTTTCACTCCTAAACACTCCGTCATGGCATCATTAGCTCAAGTACAAAGCACATGAAGGAGCATTTAAAACAGACAGTCCGGTTCTGTACGTATCCATTGATAGCTACCCAGCAACAAATAAGCAACTCCTAAACAAAACTCGATTCATTAATCGGCATTGTCTCGAATTACTATGCGGTACTGCCAGCCCAGGTCAGGTCACCATCAACAGACAAAGCGTACATTCACATCCACTTTGATACAATCCTATTGTATTATTCAACAACTCCATGCAATTACTAAACAGCAATCTAAATTTGTAATTTCAGCTTCTAAATCGGTAAAATCACATCCATCACTCGAAATCAAGTAGATCAACACCATCACCGGCATAAATCACCCAAAACAGGAGCAACAATTCAAGCAATTAAACTAACAATCGAACTAATCCACCAAGTAAGTTGAACAAAATCACATATGAATCAAATTAAACTTCAAATATCACCAAATACACAAATTCAACATCATAATCACATTCAATCAACGCAAATAGATAGAAATCGATAGAAAAATTACCCGACATCGTCACGATAGAGGCGATTGATAAGAACATCACCACGAAGATTCAAGAAGTAGATTGCAGAAGCTGCCACCGGCATATTTGAACCAGTGGATCTAAATTTCACCAAGAATATCCAAACCCTAAAATGAACTTCGAAAAATCGATCGCAGAAATGTAGCCGAGATCTAGGGTTTCCAATCCCCCAAAATTCAAGTACCGATTATCGATTCAAATGTGAGGAATTAATTGAATTTGAAATTTGCATTTTTTGGGTAATTATAAGAACATTTTTATGATTAAATTGAGCTGGAGAATGAGAAAAAGGTCAGAAATACAGAAAGGTCATAGTAATACAAAAAAGAGGTAAACAAGGAGAAAATAGAAGTTTCAATCACAACTCACAAAGGGGGTGGTTGGTGTAGTGCTAGTGTATAATGCAAACATATTTAAAATGTTGTATTCTACATAGCAATTGATTAGATTGGTTTAAAAAAAAACAAAAACAAAAACAAAAAAACGACAATTTAGTAAAAAAATTGACAATTATGATTTAAACCTTCAATATTTTAACTCTCATTTATCGGGAGATAATATCACAACTTTGTGCTAGTGTATAATGCAAACGTATTTAAAATATTGTATTTCGTGGGTAATTGATCAGATTGGTAAAATAAATAAATAACAACAAATTTGTAAAAAAAAATGACTATGATTTAAAAATTCAATATTCTAACTCTATTTTATCGGGAGATGAATCACAGCTTTTGTTTTTTGTTGAGCAATTGTTTGAGCTAGTCCTGAGTGAGCCCTTTTAAAGGTTGATCCAAATTGACAAATTTCGTTTTCGTGTCTTTAAGCTATACATTCTCAATTATCTCTGGTCATTGAAATCACAACTCTTGTTTTCGTTGAGCACTAGATTGAATAAGTTTTGAATGAGCTCTTCTAAGGGTCATGAAGTAGTTCCCGCTATTATGTAGGTACTAAATTCTAAGGGTCATGAAATACTTCCCGCTATTATGTAGGTACTAAATAATTGACTGCTTGAATCGGATTTTGAGCATGAAGATTCCATTTTTTTTTTATTCTTATTTACCATTGTATATATCTTACAAGTACATTTTTGAGGCCGAGGGCTCAACTGGTTAAAGCTTTCTTCCCAATTCAGAAGATTTTGGGATCGATTTTCACCCCCACCCTTGTGGCTCTCTAAACACTTAAAAAAATGTATTTGTTACAATACATACAATTCCTCTTTAAAACTAAAAGAGGTCTATTTATCACTAGAGTAACATATAATACATTTGAAGAATGAATTCACGATCATGATGTTAGATATTTCCTTATTAGGAAGATAGTGTATATTTCGTCTGTTTTTTTTTTTTTGCCTTTTTTTTAACGGGAATAATAATATCATTAAATAAAAGCTATAAGGCATCTACAATAATAAAGATATGTAAACCACAGTTTTAGAGAAAATATCATAACTTTTACAATCAAAATCATAACTAATTTGCATATTTGGCATAGCTCATACTCCACCGCTTCAAACTTGACTCGAGCAATGATTTTCGATGTCTTTGCATCTTTCCAAATTGAGACCTCCGCAATATGCGTTGATGTTTTAATCGACCGGTTGATGACAAATCCCAGATCCATAGGAATCCAAATCACCTTCCCAATTATTATAAGAACCCTAAAAATAAAATTCTCATCCATAGATGAGAATCAAAATCCCAGAAAATTGGGACATACTCTCACAGATGGAGAGAATAAAACAAAACAAATAAACCAAAACGTAAAACAAAACAAAAAAAAACTAAATTGAATTAAAGAAAAAGGGTCGGAAATAGTCTAATTTCCGAAGAAATTAGACTATTTCTGGCCTAAACGGCCAAGAAAATTAAAACCCTAGAAGAGAGAGGAGAGAGAAGAGAAAAAAGGGGCGGCCTTGTGCTAAGTGACTAAGTTTTTTTTTTTTTTTTTTCCTTCCTTTAAGATTGCACCAATATCTGAATTCTAGTAACATATAGTACTTGGTCTAATAGTAAAATTGTATCTTATACCTTATCATGTATACCTTAGGGGTGAAGATTCCCTCCACACTCATAACAAGTCTTGCTCAATAATTTTGACTTTGTGTGAGATTATGGTTTGATAAGACACTTTCACCCTATCTAATCTAAGTACATTGAATACAATGTTACTCTAAAGAGATACTGATACTTGTAATTGATTACGACTAATAGTTATATTAAGTGTAAATATTTAATATTTTTCAAGGTTGTTTCATTTATGGTGCTAGATATCTTAAATACTTGATTTTTGTACTAATTGCTTATTGACAAGAGGCTATCACAAATAATTTACAATTTCTCTTCACAAAAAACATACAACATACAAATTCAAATAACTTTTATAAGCTAATTCGACCAAACTAACATACAAAATTACCAACCTATTTAGTATTTACCATACACTATACTCCGTACAGTATAACGTATAAATTATATACGGTACTTCGTATTAAAAACTACTCCGTAAAATCAGAAAATTTAAATCAATTAAGTGGGACCAATAAAAAAAAAAAAGTAAAAAAAGACGGTGGGAAAGAAAAGCAAGCAAAAGAAAAAGATAAAGAGAAACCCAAAAAAAAAAAAAAAAAGAAAAAAAAAGCAACATATAAAACCCTAAATATCCAAAAACCCTTTTTTTCACAGATAGCAGTAGCACACTAATAAATTCCAAAATTTCGACTTCCCCTTTTCCCCAAATTCTCCCCAACCCCACCTGAATTTCTTCAATTTCTTCTTCTTTTTTCTGGGTAATCTCAGTTATCTTCAAAAACCCACCAAAAACCCGTGATTTTTGCGGCTGTATCTTTGATTGTAGCAAGGTTTATTGTACAAAAATGGAGCCTCGTGGGCCCTCTGCGCCACCATCCCACCACCATCAACACCACCAGCAAGCGGCGCATCAGCAGCAGCACCACCAGCAGCATCACCAGCAGCATCATCAGCATCACCAGCATCACCATCATCAGCCGCCGCCGCAACCACCGCCTGGGTTGATGATGCAACACCATCAACAACATCATCATCACCCATCTTCGAATTCTTATCAAAGTCCCAATTCAAACCAACCACCACCTCAAATGATCGCAACCCCAAATTCATCTTCTTCTATGATGCAAAACAACAGGTTTCCGTTCAATTCACAAGTTGTTACAACTACCCCACCTCCTTCGAAGAACCCTGGTACTAGTCTTGAACCCCTAAATTCACCTTATTCTGGAGATGGGTCTTCTGGGATGAGGCAATCTGGGTTCGGGGTTGATCCGAATTCGTCTGGTTCGCAGAAGAAGAAAAGGGGTAGACCAAGAAAGTACTCCCCTGATGGTGGGGGGAGTAACATTGCTTTGGGATTGGCTCCTACTCCAATGTCTTCTTCTGTTATGGGAAGTGGAGGTGGTGTTGCTGCTGGTGGAGGTGGTGGGGGGCAGGCGGATTCGAGTGGGACTGCTCCGTCCTCGGATAATCCGTCTAAGCGGCATCGTGGCCGGCCCCCCGGGTCTAGTAAGAAGCAATTGGATGCTTTAGGTGCGTTCTTGTTAGTTTTGAGTTTTTGCTGATATAATTTGGTATTGTTAATGTGAGATTTTGATGATTGTCACTTGTTTGATCCTTTGTTTTTGCTTCTGGGCAGGTAACTGTGGGGTTGGTTTTACGCCGCACGTTATCTTGGTGAACTCCGGGGAGGTATGTGTGACACTTGATAAATGGTAATTTGGGTGTGATTATTGAATTGTGATCTGAATAGTTGATTGTTAAATGTGTTGTTAATCATGGTATACTTACTCTTGTTTTCTATGCATCTTGTGCCCTTTATGATCATATTAAATGCCAATGGCTCACTTAGTTTGAGTTAATTAATGCTATATGGAAATGATAGTGATTTATGTGCACGAAAATGTCACAATATCTAATTATAAATCTGTGCTATTTCTCATTTAAAAAGTATGTACTGAATGTATAAGGCTTAATTGTTGGAATCTTAACTTTAGTTTAATTGCTATGTTTAAAGCCTTCCTTAGTCTGCTTCAAATTTCATACATTCAAAGTGTATATTGAAAATATTTTATATACTACTCTTTCAATTCCACAAAAAAATTGCCTATTTCATTTGGGCACATAGATTAAGGAAATGCAGTTTGTTGGGCCATTGAGTGAAGATAGAAAAACTAATAAAAGTATTAGTTTTTTCTCTTTTTTTTTTTCATTCTTTTTTGACGAGAAAGAATGCGGACATTGAAAGAGTTAAAAAAAAAAAGAAAGAAAGAGAGAAATGCTCATAGTTTTAATTGAGTGGAAGACCTTCAAAGGAATTGGGCAATCCTTTGGAAGTTTGGGACTTACTAAAATGGAAATTGGGTGATCCTTGATGGGACAAAGGGTTGGAGGTAGAATATTATTTACTAGTCTTTCCTACCCCACATCGTGTCATTGTGTATTCAAATTGGTTATTTATTGTGTTTGAAGATATGTGATTAAAGTGTTTTTGTTTGGGCTTTATAGCATTGTTTTGTACTTCCTACTTCCTTTGTTTCAAAATATAAGGTGAAAAAGCTGTGTAGACTTAAGTTACCTTTCCTTGCTCTAGGTTAGACCTTTTTTTTAGAGACATAGTGAATTAAGATAATGCTGATATTGATGCTATATGTACTATTTATTTTCTTTTGCATGTTTAAAAGTGTGTGTACATACCAAGTTCCATTTCCTGTAATGATAAATGAATTGGTGGCTTGGTATTTAGAAACTCGATAATATCCAGAAATTTGCCTTCCAAGCAAGTCTTTCCAATGGGCCTTCTTAAAAAATGGTAAAGGTACCAATGTACCATTTATTTTGGGTTATTAGGCTGAAAATTATGGGCTGTTTGGAAAATTCTGAAAACTTCTGCATTAGATGTGAATTTACTAGATTAAATTATGAGCTCATTAAGATTATGTGTCGATTTCTAATGTGCAGACAATGCTGTATAGTCAAAGATAGCTTCATTGAATGGGTTATTCTTTAGGTGCTCTCTTTTTGCTGTGTCTAACTGTCTATCTATGAATTGAGCTTATACTGGCTGGTTGTTCAGTTCTTCTAAATGTCCACATTGTTTAATAGCGTTTGTTCTCTCTCTATATTGGTGTCTCAAATTGGTTGTCCTAAATGCTGACTATCACTCTATGCCAATATGCCAATAATGCATTGCTACTAAAAGGTGTTCCTGTTGAGTCTTTTCCATTTTACTTTATTTTAAGAAGAGCAACATTAGGATAAGCATAATAAAACCAAGACATTAGCTGAATTTTGTACTCAATGTACTAATTCTAGAACACCAGTGACCAGTCTATTTAAATCTGTGATTATGTTCATGGTTTGTTATCTGTAATTTACTCAATTTTGCAAGGACACAAACTTTAATGACTACATGTATTCTTCTGCAACATTCACGTGAAAATTTATGTTGTTGGATGGCATCTTTTAAGCATGTTTGCTCTTTCATAGAAAACAGCTGCTACAGAAGTAATGATGATTTTAGGTTGCTTCACTCTGCGGAAGCTACAGTAACTTATGGATTTGGTTTGTCCAAAATGGACTATTGCATGAATAGAAGCAATGCTTATCTTTGGCACTATATATTTATTATACCATTTTTGTTGTTTTTCAATCACAGGACATTGCATCCAAGATTGTAGCCTTTTCCAAGCAGGGACCACGTACAGTTTGTGTGCTTTCTGCTAATGGCTCCGTTTGCAATGTGAGCCTTCGACAACCTGCAATGTCTGGAGGTGTTGTGAACTATGAGGTGTGCACTGACCCTTTTTTTTTCTTCCCTTTTTTTTTTAAAATCTTATCTCTTCCATGTTGTAACATATTTCTTCTCTTTTTAAGTAGCTGTCATATGGCTCCTATGTGAAACTTTGACCTCTTGTGGTTCTTAACGAATGTGCTTAAAGTTTTTAATTTTGAACTTTGAAGTAAATTATTAGAAAGTGTTGGTATTTTGTAGTATCTTAGACTTTAGTAAGCATACCTATTCTGTTCTTGTGGTCTGACTGGAAGATAGAGACTTCATATGCTCAAACATAGTTTGAGTTGACTGTACTTTTTCCCTTCATATCCTTCCCTACAGATAGTCATGAAAAAGTTTGGTTCCTCCATTGAATTTTGTTACATCTTGTTCATATACCTGTGCTGAACTTCTATCTTCTATTTCTGATGCATTGTTGTGGCATGTTCATATTGGTCTCGAATGCATTTGAAATATTCTTTTTTGTCTATCATTTTTATGCCAAGGTTTATGCTCCTCATTTAGCAAGTTAGCATTCTTGATACAGAGTAGTTTTTTTATATACGATATATTTTCCATTTTCCTCTTCCAGTCTCTCTTGCAGTTTTTCTTTGATTTTGGGGTAATTTATAGAGGAAGATGGCTTTTAATCAAAATTTGTCTCTTTCTTGAGCTTTGCTTGAGTATTCCCTTGGTCAATGTTGAGTGTCTTGTAATCTTGTATTCTCAAGTTCAAGGTTTTTATGTTCTATGGAGGTCTTTTTATGTGTGTGGGATCTATTTGAATTCAGGTACAATGTAGAAAGTTTGTTGCAGAGTGGCTCTTGGTTGGCCTTTTGAATTTAAAGAAGTAAAACTTTGGTCTCCTTTCTTTTCTTTTTGCTCACTTTGGATGTTGTATATCTAATACATTGAGATGAACTTTGGTAAAAATTGTAGTAAGGACGAACGTTGACAACTATATAAGGGTCCATTAACTCTTTTTAAAGGATGGAATTTTACAATGAAGCTAGTAAACAGATTGAAATGTCCTATTTTTCTTCTTATCTCTTATGGAACCTTCTTGGAAACCCGAAACATTAATCATGGATTGATTGTGAACTGATATGCAAAGTGAATTTACGTTCTTTCTGGTATTTTGCTGCATGGATATATGTTGCTGTACCTTTTTTCTTTTAAGTTAAATGTATTTAGAAGCATTTATATCTCTACATGATCCACGCATAAGTGTTTTATTTTGGGATAAAATACCTCTGTGGTCAAGACATTTTCTTCTTGTATCTTGAGAGTTTTATGCTTAGTATCTTTGTAGCTTTTACAGATTTTTATGTGTAGATTTTTTTATTTATTTAATTTTTAACTTGTGCTTAATGAGCTGAAAAGAAAATAATTGCTGCAATGAAGAGGTTTTTTGACATAATTTCCCTACCATGTAAATCTTGGATGTCCAAACACATTTTTTAGCATTTTAGGTGTCGAGTGATCACTGATCAGTCAGGCACGTGGATATTTTTTCCATTTTCTTCTTTTTCCTCTCCTTGATTCTTAAGGCTTTGATGTTGGTTCTCTTCAGTTTCTGTTGTATTATTCAAATTCATGAATCAACACTAATTTACACTCTTGATTACAATTTTTTGTTAAATTACTCAAATTCATGGTTTAACTTTGATTTACACTCTTGATTACTGCTAACTCATGGTTAGCAGAAATTTACAATTATTTAATGCATATTGCCCCATTTTACTTAGATTTATGAGTATGTAAAAACTGGTTTTCAGCTCATCATAGACATCCAGACCTGCTTGAAGATCTTCATATTGATTATCTTCTGGGTTCTTGATTTAAATGTCTTTGTATGTTCTTTTGATATTGATTATTTTGCACTTAATTACACTGTTTAGACTCCTCTCATGGGAAATTTTTTACATGGTTTAGATAGGATTGATATTCTCACACTTTATGCGGGTAATTTACTGCTTGTTTTGGGGTGCATTTTCTATTTCTCTTACTGATGTAGTTGTGATACATGTGTTGCAGGGACGGTTTGAAATTATTTCTCTGTCAGGTTCATTCCTGTTCTCAGAGAATACTGGTGGCCAAGTGCGATCAGGTGGCTTGAGTGTATCTCTTGCTGGCTCAGATGGCCGAGTGTTAGGTGGTAGTGTTGCCGGGATGCTGATGGCTGCCTCTCCTGTTCAGGTATCCACATTCTTTTATATCTCTGTCATGTTCATTGTTCCTCCACCTCACTCTTTTTTAAATAAGTCCCCAAGTTTGACTGGCGCATATACCAATGCAGAAGTTTAAACAATAATATCTTTAATTATTAACAAGAATAGATGAGTAAAAATTGATATTCAGAAACTATACTCTAATACGTTTCTAACAAGTACTCACATCTGATCTTATATGTACCACAAACATTGGTACAAGTGTTGTATGCAAAAGTCAAACTGGGGCATTTATTATGAAACGGAAGATGTACATTCCTGTGTATATTATTCGGCCTTTTGCTTGTGCCTTGTGTGTGATTTGTACCTTGTGGCTACATGATTATATTCAAATTCTTCTTACCATGTGAAGTTTAGTTCAATGCTTGAAGATGATACGAAGTATTAGTTAAAATTATAAACCTAATCTATATTCAAGCACCTTTTGGTTCAAATTTTCCTTTTGTGATTCTGTACTCTTGTAGAGGAATAATGTCTTGATATCTTCTTTTCCATATGTGATTTGCCTCAGTGCAAGAAGTTTGACAATGCCTATAATTATTATGTAACAGTTGCACTCTCTCATAAAGTTTTGGTGACTGCTAAACAGCATATTGTAGGACCAAGTAGTTTGCCTATCTTGCCATGCTAGGTTGCAATAGTATACCAATTGATATGCTGTGTCAGATACATCCCCTTTTATACTTCTCTTTTCTTTGAGGGGAGTGATTCTTGTAGACGCATCTTCTGTCAGCTCAACTTCAGAAATTTTGTGTTTGTCAACATCCGGCGGGGGTGTGTTTAAATTATAGTGATATACCATTTCTTTTGTGTTCGTATGTTTTCAACCATTTAGGGAAATTCATTTTTATGCATCCTAACTCGAAAGCTGTTGTCAGATAATTGTCGGTAGCTTCATTGCAAATGGGAAAAAGACAAAGTACATGCCCTCAGTTCCTCACGCTAATGTGTTGAACTTTGCTGCACCAGCACTACCGGCTGCTGAAAGTCCCCCCTCACAGGAGGTTTCAAGTGATGGATCTGAGGAGAATGGTAGTAATCACATTGACAGGACAATGGGATCTTATGGCAATTCCAATCATCCCATGCATAATATGCAAATGTATACACCTATGGGCTGGGGGCCTAACTCCGGTTCAAAGATGCTTCAAAACTAGAGCGCTGATTGTCTTCTTGGTGTTCCATGGCTGATTTCAGATTCTAACAGGCAGAGTCTAAAGCATATATCCTAGATTAGCTTTTCTTACTGGCTTTAACTCCGTCTTCTTTTATCTGTTAATTATATTTAGGTGATTTCGTGTCTTCTCCCCCTCCCTCCCTTTCCCCCTTTCATTGTAGGTAAATGAAATTATCACCCTGGTGTTAAAGCTGAGTTTTTCACACCCTCTTTGGCATCGTTTGCACATAGTCATCAGTATGAGATTGAATTTATGTTATCCAATCTGATGCCACCATGGGTTCCTGACTCGAAATGTAGAACTTTTGTTAGGAATGATTTTGTGTAACATGGGTTTCAAAGTTGAATTTGATTTGGAGTGTTGGATGTTTTGTGCAAGTGTTATCAGGTCCCAATTGCGATCCCTCAAAGGTCAAGACCTTTACATTATTCTTATTGTTTTCATTTTTTTTGGGTGTTATAGACCCACCAAAATCACTTTTGAAATGAAAAGAATTATGTAAAGATCTGCCAAAAAGTCCCATTAGTCTAGATGACAACCATTAAAAATGATGATAATAGTGTACAAGTTGCAAAAGAGGTCTATTTCATTGTTAAAGACATGTTGGCAAGTTGCCATGTTCTGAATTAGTGAATGGACCGTGGGCTATAATTAGGATTTTTGGGCATACTTGTAAATGAGGGGTGTAGTGGTGTACACAACTTTGAGCAAATCTTGGTTGACATTCCCTCTCAAATTTACTCATTTTGGGGATTGATAGTTGCCCATCACCACACCGTGTCCGTTTTACCCTGAAATGAGGGTGCAACCGCCCTGTCGTACACCCGTACCCTATAGATCACCGTCTAAATGCATCATCTCTCTATTTATTCTATCTCTATTAATGATCAAATTTTTACATTGATAATCATTAAAATTTAAAATGCTACTATTGAAAATGAAAAAACAAATTGAGGAGACCATGTAAATCTGATTTTTTTTTTTCCCCTCCTTTC
Source organism: Chenopodium quinoa (assembly GCF_001683475.1). Taxonomy (NCBI): domain Eukaryota; kingdom Viridiplantae; phylum Streptophyta; class Magnoliopsida; order Caryophyllales; family Amaranthaceae; genus Chenopodium; species Chenopodium quinoa. Next base: position 1,380,712 of record NW_018743021.1, on the reverse strand, counting down.
TGTTGTGAACACTGTCAAATTATTCCTAATATTAGCTTAGAATCAACGTATATTTATGTACCAAACTGTGAAGTAGAATATACATATGGAAAGGAACAAGTCAACTTATTTGTTTGAACACAGAGAAATCATGAAAAGATATACGAAGGTGAAGATGAAGCTTAACTTGACAAAAACTCAAGAACAGATAAATATTTTTTTTGACCTTACATAATACCTACTTAATTAACAGATAATTTGATGATAATTGGGCTTCGTTGGAGACTTTGGTCGGCTAAGCTGTCATAACGCGTACAATATTAGTATTTGTGTGTTAGTAGGTGATTTATCAACTACCTTAGCTTAGCTTAGCTTGTTTGTCTCAAGCTAAGTGCCTAAAGTGTGACATTGACATGCATTATCAAGCCAACTCAATTTATGGTTGAGACCATGATTAATTGACCAGTATTAACCTTTTCCTTATATGTAACAACCAACTCAACCATGTCTATAGCAAGGTGGGATCGCCGGATTGTTAATTCAAAAACGGTTTGCCTAACCTGTGTCTAAGAGTACATGTTCAAAAATTGTATGGCGGAGAGGGTTTAGGAAGATTTAATCTAAGACCGGAAATGGAAAATGCCTTACCACCTAACCTACCAAAATCATCAATGTGGACAATTAGTTAGCTTATACTTTAATTAGGAGTTGTATTATATTTAAGCATGCCAAAAATGCATGTATAAAATACAATAATACTTTATATTAATGAGTAACGTCATACGTATGAGATTGTCTCGTGGATATGGAAACACCTTGATGGATCAATTTTGGAAGGTTTTTCTCCTCTATCCTTTTTGAAGTAGGTTTCTTTCCATTACCTTTCTTGAAAATCAACTATGTTAAGTATGTATAAAGCACCTTATTTAATATTGTCTCAAAAAAAAAGCACCTTATTTTTTTTTTAAAAACAAAAAGCACCTTATTTAATGGGGGGTGTTAAATACCGCCATTCAAAATTATCAAAAGCGTCAACATTTAGTGTGAATGGACAATTAAGTCCTTAGTACTTCACTACTATCTTCCCACTTGCCATCAATCACTAATAACACCTTGACACCACCACCCTAATTGACGACTAACACCACCACCACCCCCACCACACTGACCGGCGACGATCACCACCGCACTAGTGACCCACCACCTTCCCTCTTTTCTTAATTTTTTTTATTTTTAAATTTCAGATTTTCAGGCAATCGCGGTAACCAAAGCCTAAAATCAATTACCGTGTATGGTAAACGGAGCCCAAAATCGGTTACCGTGCATGGTAACCGGAGCCCAATTTTAATTGGGCTCCGGTTACCATAGAATCGATTAAGGTGCACGGTAACCGGAGCCCAAAACCGGTTACCGTGCGTGGTAACCGGAGCCCAAAGCTGGTTACCATCCACAGTAACCAAGTTTGGCTCCGGTTACCACGCACGGTAACCGGTTTTGGGCTCCGGTTACCACGGTTGCCTAAAATAAAATAAAAAAAACCACCACCTTCACGCCGACCAGGGAAGGTGGTGGGTTGTCATAGAGGGGGGTGTGGTGGGTCGTCGGTTGGAAGGGGTTGTGGGTTGCCGGAAGGATGAAGGGATGGTGAACTAGTAAGGGTTTTATTGTCCATTCACACCAAATGTTGGCGGTGGTGATCATTTTTGTTGGCGGTGTTTAGCAATCCACCTATCTATTTAATATACCTTTGAATTTGGAACATTTTGAACATTTCCTAAACCGATAAGGTTGATAACTGTTTATATTTATTTGTCCTACGAGATCACGAAAGACAACTTTGCAAGTTGAAATCATCTACTCTTATAAACTAGTAATTAAATGACTGATAGACTATTTTTAAATATTATGTAACGCCTTAATTAGATCCCGTGATGTACCCACTACTACAAATTCTTCAAGAAATCACCGCCTTGGGCCATTATTTAACTTCTCCAAGAGGTTAGTGAAAGTTACCGAACCTCTTAGAGTGACCGTAGTCTACTCTAAGAGTTTCTTCATCAACACATACCTGTTTCATAACCAACCAAACGAAAAAAAACAACTAACTTTGGTTGAAAATGCAACGTCTGAAAAGGAATATCAATCATATCATTCATATGGAGTGGTACCTTCCATTATCTAGCAATTTCTTCAACGACTCTTTTCTTGGAAGTGACCTAATGTGCATGTACCAAACACAAAATTGAAAAACAAATCATTGTATTCCTCGTTTCTTTTAGTTATTCCTACTTACGTAGTACTTATTTTTGTGTAAATCATTCAATACACTTTTTAAGCATAGATATTTTTAAATATGTATCATAATACCCTTTTTTTTTTTTTTTTTTTTTTTTTTTTTTTTTTACAAAAATATTACTTTTTAAATCTATATATCAAGACAAATCAAACATATTTACTACTCCATATGTATTTATTTAGTCTCGGAAACTTTGTATTCTAATTACATTACTCATAAAAATTAACATGAATATAGATAAAGTATATAAACCGATCTTGGGATTCAATTATCAAGTTAAGCTTTTATTGATTTGGTCTTTTAACATGGTATTAGAGCTAGCGTAACACAAAGGTCATGAGTTCGAATCTCATCCACCCCTGCTCTAAGGCCGAAACCTCCAAAAAATTTCAAAAACCGTGGATAGTAATCTTCAATTTTGGAGTTTTTTTTTTTACTTTTTTTCACCCTGAAATAAAAATTGCAGAAATGTTTACCATGGTCCCTAATATCCTCCGGGAGTCCAATTGGATGGGTGGAACCATCCAATTTGCCTTTAACCGACCAACTTACTGGTTTACAACTTGCACCGATTTCATTAACTCAAGCCTACCACAAACATTTATGACAACATATAATGATCATATATGGTTCCAAACGGCATTATATGGCCCCCGAGATGTATCCCCTAAAATCTTAATGCTTTTCGACATCGGGCCCCGAAACATTCGAAATTTCTCAAAAATCGTGGATATTAACCTTTAATTTTGGAATTTTTTGACTTTTTTTCGCCCGGCTATAAAAATTGTCGAAATGTTTACCATGGTCCCAAATACCCTCCGGGAGTCCAATTGGGTAGGTGGAAACATCCAATTTGCCTTTAAACAATCAATTTACCGGTTTACAACTTGCACCAATTCCATTATTTTAAGCCTACCACGAACATCTATGACAACAAATAATGATCATATATGGTTCCAAACGACATTATATGACCGCGGAATGTATTCCCTTGAATTACAAGACTTTTCGACAACGGGCCCCGAAGACTCCAAAAATTCTCAAAACGCATGGATATAGCCTTCAATATTTGAATTTTTTGACTTTTTTTCGTCCGAAAATAAAAATTGCCGAAATGTTTACCATGGTATCTAACATCCTCCGGGAGTCCAATTTAGTGGGTGGAACCATCCAATTTGCCTTTAAACGTCCAATTTACCGATTTACAACTTGCACGGATTTCATTAATTCAAGCCTACTACGAACATTTATGACAACATATAATGATCATATATGGTTCCAAACGGCATTATATGACCCTGAGATGTATCCCCTAAAAAATAAAGATTTTTCTACACCGGGCCCCGAAACCTACAAAATTTCTCAAAAAGCGTAGATATTAGCCTTCAATTTTGAATTTTTTTTTGACTTTTTTCGTCCGGAAATAAAAATTGCCGAAATGTTTACCATGGTCCCCAATACCCTCCGGGAGTCCGATTGGGTTGGTGGAACCATCCAATTAGCCTTTAAACGACCAATTTACCGATTTACAACTTGCACGGATTTCATTAATTCAAGCCTACTACGAACATTTATGACAACACATAATAATGATCATTTATGGTTCCAAACGACATTATATGACCCCGAGATGTATCCCCTAAAATATCAAGACTTTCTATATTGGGCTATGAAACCTCCAAAATTTCTCAAAAAGCGTGAATATTTAGACTTCAATTTTGATTTTTTTTTTACTTTTTTTTGTCCAGAAATAAAAAATGCCGAAATGTTTACCATGGTCCCTAATATCCTCTGGGAGTCCAATTGGGTGGGTGGAACCATCCAATTTACCTTTAAACACCCAATTTACCGGTTTACAACTTGCACCGATTTTATTAAGCCAAGCCTACCACGAACATTTATGACAACAAATAATGATCATAAATGGTTCAAAATGACATTATATAACCCCGAGAGGTATCCCATAGAATTTCAAAACTTTTCGACACCGGGCCCCGAAACCTCCTAAATTTCTCAAAAAGCGTGGATATTAGCCTTCTATTTTGAAATTTTTTTGACTTTTTTTCGCCCGAAAATAAAAATTTCCGAAATGTTTACCATGGTCCCTAATATCCTCCGGGAATCCAATTGGGTTGGTGGAACCATCTAATTTGCCTTTAAACGACCAATTTACCGATTTACAACTTGCACGGATTTCATTAATTCAAGCCTACTACGAACATTTATGAGAACACATAATAATGATCATATATGGTTCCAAACGGCATTATATGACCCCGAGATGTATCCCCTAAAAAATCAAGACTTTTCTTCACCGGGACCCGAAACCTACAAAATTTCTCAAAAAGCGTGGATATTAGCCTTCAATTTTGATTTTTTATTTTGACTTTTTTCGCCCGAAATAAAAATTGTCGAAATGTTTTTATGGTCCCCAATACCCTCCGGGAGTCCGATTGGGTTGGTGGAACCATCCAATTTGCCTTTAAACGACCAATTTACCGATTTACAACTTGCACGGATTTCATTAATTCAAGCCTACTACGAACATTTATGACAACACATAATAATGATCATATATGGTTCCAAATGGCATTATATGACCCCGAGATGTATCCCCTAAAATATCAAGACTTTCTATATTGGGCTATGAAACCTCCAAAATTTCTCAAAAAGCGTGAATATTTAGACTTCAATTTTGATTTTTTTTTTTACTTTTTTTTGTCCAGAAATAAAAAATGCGAAATGTTTACCATGGTCCCTAATATCCTCTGGGAGTCCAATTGGGTGGGTGGAACCATCCAATTTACCTTTAAACGCCCAATTTACCGGTTTACAACTTCCACCGATTTCATTAATTCAAGCCTACCACGAACATTTATGACAACAAATAATGATCATAAATGGTTCCAAACGGCATTATATGACCCCGAGATGTATCCCATAGAATTTCAAGACTTTTCGACACCGGGCCTCGAAACCTCCTAAATTTCTCAAAAAACGTGGATATTAGCCTTCTATTTTGGAATTTTTTGACTTTTTTTCGCCTGAAAATAAAAATTGCCGAAATTTTTACTATGGTCCCTAATACCCTCCGGGAGTCCAATTGAGTTGGTGGAACAATCCAATTTGCCTTTAAACGGCCAATTTAATTAACTTGCTTCGAACCCGACTTGAACCAAAATTGACCTAAATTCGTTTTAACCCTTTAAAACCCGAATTTAACCCGACTTGTTACTAACCTGACCTGAATTCAACCCAACATGTTTCGAATCTGACCCAAATTTAACCCAACCTCTTACAAACCCGACCTGAAATCAACACGACTCGTTATTGACCTGATCCAAATTCAACTCGACTTGTTATTGACCAAACCCAAATTTTACCAAACTTATTACTTACCCGACCCAAAAATTCAACCCATTCTGTTACTAACCAGACTCGAAATTAACACGAATTGTTATTGACCCGACCTAAATTGAATCCGAATTGTTCCTGAGCCGATTTCAAATCACCTTAAATGCAATTTAGACCACCTTATTATTGTTGATCAAAGTATTTTGTCTAGGGAGACCAAGTCGGTCCAGGCCAGCAAAAGAAAGGTGCATCATCCTCAAATTAAAGAGTTAAATATAGTATATATTTGTTGTATACATGGTCAAAGGAGATAATTATCTTCCTAAATCATATAGTATAGTTCCCTAGTATATTGCCATATATATTATAGTCAAAAGAAATAATTAGGTTGATAAAGATGATAATTATCTATTTATAGTTAGTTGAACCCAAATATGACCTGACTTGGAAATGACCCGATCTGATTGATTGTAACCTGCAAATTATTGACTTGAACATAACCCGACTTGAATCCGAGAATGACCCAATTTGGAAATGACCCAACCTGATTATAACCTGCAAATTATTGACTTGAACCGAACCCGACTTGAACCCGAGAATGACCCGACTTGAAAATGACCCAACCTGATTATAACCCGCAAATTATTGACTTGAACCGAACCCGACTCAAACCCGAGAATGACCCGACCTGATTCTAACCCGCAAATTATTGACTTAACCGAACCCGAGAATTACCCTAACCCGTTTTAACCCATGAAACCCGAATTAAACCCGACCTATTGTTCACCCGACCCGAATGTAACCCGACTTGTTATTAACCCGATAAGAAGTATGATCCGACGTGACCCGACTCAAGCATGACCCAACCCAAACCCGACCCGCATATGTTAAAGAATTAATCCGAATTGACCAGACCCGACCTGAGTTGACCCGACCCAAACCAGACCCGTTTACCCAAATTGATAGCTCTAGCTCTAGTATCATATATTAAAGGACTAATTCAACCAAAAGGTTAAGCTTATGGTTGAATGCTCTATGAAATATGAAATAATCTAATAATTTTTAGACACGGTGTTATACAGTTGCATTGCATATCCAAGGTCACAAGCGGAACACAGCATCACACATATATTTAGTCATTATACTAACCGTTGGTAGGCCAATTTGTAGCACACTAGCACCTCAATATGTCATTTTCTCTCCCGCGTTTAAATCATTCAATCCAACAAGCAAACTACTTTCACAATGTACATAAATACACCACTTTTGGTCATTTGACTCCTTCATTACCACATATACCACCACTACCAATTCTTCCATCATTACTATATCTGCATATATTCTCTATCAATACACGAATTGAACCTACATATAATAGTTATCCTTTAATCTTAAAATTTAGCATCATCTTTCCTTATCCTCGATCGATATTATGGACTGCTTGGTTATGCCAGTTTCGGTTCTAGTGAGGAGATGCTCCGGGAGGTACTCGAGCTCGAGACTAGGCTACCGGTCCTTGGATGATGATGCTATGCTATCCGATAATGATTTGGTCACGGTGGTGGTTGGAAGAGAAAGAAGGCAATTCTTGGTGGATCCATTTGTGTTACAAGAGAGCCCGTTTCGAGTTTTGATTGAGTTAGCTATGCAAGGTCATCATCATAAACATGATCATAATAATAATAAGAGGGAGTTGGAGAATTATATGGATGGTATTATAACAACAAAAAGGGTGATTTTTGTTGATGTGGATGCTATATTGTTTGAGCATATGCTTTGGTTGATGTATAATGATTGCTCCTCTTTTTTCAAGCTTAATGTTAAGGAGATTATAGAATTTTATGCTCAAGATTATTAATACATATATATGTATATAGATTAATATATGGATATACTTATATATACTACGTATGATATATACTTAACTACTTAATTAACTTGGGTAGGCAGGTTTAATCTCAAGTTTGATTAATCTTGAGAATATTATTGAATCACTTGTGATTAATATTTCTTGTCATAATTGTGTATACCTTGTGATTAAATAAAAACAAGTATTGAGTATTTGAAATTTTAGTATGTACTCCGTATACTTTATTATTTATTTTAAAATTAATCCGATCTCTCCATTCTTAAAGTATTACTTGTATGATATAAGGATAGTACTTTTATAAGTATTGAGCTTCGTCATGTGATAAAATTTAAGTAGTTTATTTTCCTTACGGGTTGTCCTAGAGTGATTAGGCATTTCATACTTACAATTGGTCATTGTTTCATTGATATAAAAATACATACTTTCACACACTCAAACAAATAGACAATCTGTAATAAGAAACTCAACCGTATAAATAAACATTTCACCTAAAATATATGGTAAAAAATTCCTAAAATCGACCGTTATGCTCATTCGCAATGACGGCTTGAATGTTAAGATTGTCGTTGTTTGTTTGTAACTATAGAATAGAAAAATTTGGGATACAAACGCTTAGCTACAAAAAACTTTTTGAATGCACTTTGTCAATGTCCCAAGTACTATTTGGATACATTCAATTTGATAACAAAAATAAAATCATATTGTTTGGAAAGCAATACATTTTTTTTTTTTTTGAATAGTTGGAAAGCGATACATAGTTGAGGTAATATTATGTTTATATATGTCCTATAAGAGTTTACCGTTATTTAATTTTTATTATTATTTATTTACAGGAATAAATATACAAGTATATTTTTATAACTTACCATATGTCCACAAACAATAGACACATCACACATTGACTAATCAACTATAGCATATAAACTTAGTTTCACATAAGTAAAATTTAACAATATTCCACAATATCCATATTAAAAATAACCTGCAAATTAAAAGAAGATGAAAATAAATATAGAGATATTCCCCTTACAAAAATTTCCAATTGCATGTAATATTTACTAATTTACATCCTAAAGCCTTTATGAATTTTCGTCCTAGCAAGTAACAATGGCATTTCCTATTTTCTGTCATGTGGAAAAAAGTAGAACTTCCATTAGTGGGCTTTATGTTGGGCTAAGGCCCTATGTATCTTAAACCCTCATGACCTACATGTATTTGGGCTCTTAGTTATATTCTTTTTGAACCTTTATCCGAGACAGCTTTAACTTATATTACATGTAACTAAGCCCAAGTCCATTCGTTACTTTACCATGTGTTGTGATTTGTGAGCTTCTGAAGTACTAAATTCATCTAGAGGTGTTAATTTAAATGATCAAATCGGGTCTGGTGAGATTGAGTCGGGTCGGGTTAATTTTTAAATTTGAGTCATGTTAAATTATTATGTCCACTCGAGTCCAAATCTGAATTGGGTATTTTTCAGATCAGTTTTGAATTGGATCATGTCGGGTCTGGTCGGTATGGTTTTGACACCTCTACTTTCATCTACAAAAAATGCTTTATAGCTAGGTTTTTGGGGGTGGTGGTGTTTATTTACTATGTTGTTGTTAGTTGTTACACTTTTTGTGCTAATAATCAAAGGTGGGGGTGTTAATAGTGTGTATAAGATTTCAATATTTCATTGATGAAATTGGAGGGTTTTGTGGTTCGACCTTGAACTCTACTTAAATCTAAACTCTGCACAATAGTTATCAGTATGAGAGACACTGTGCAACTAATCGTATGTATGCCCAATCCAATCGGAAATGAAGCACCATTGAACGTGTAAACTTCTATATATTTAGGCTCCGCAATTCTAGTTGCATCATATGATAGTTTTAACGAATGCCAACTAACTTAATTGGCCAAGAGTGTGTTAGACACTAATAGCATGCATTGTTCGATATAGTAGTGAAGGGTAGTCCATTCACGTTTCAATATAAAAAATCAACATAACTATTTGTCTAGCTAGCTTTAAAGAAGGGGTTAGTAAAAGCTATGGTGAACTCTGTAAACTACCTGGATCTGTTGAATAATAGTTGCAACTTTGGGGTATTATTTGTGAGATATAAAATATTCCAAAGTTGCAACTAACTAATATTTAACGGAGTAGTATATATTTAGTTTTAATAACTACTAGATGAAGCCCGTGCGATGCACGGTTTGTTTGATTTTTTTTAAAATATATATATTTTTTTTGGTATTAATGTGCTAAAATTTGTTATATATTTAGATAAAATTCCTAATATCAAAAGATAATATATAACATATAATTAGTTTAAACTTAAAAATTTTATTTGCCAATTTTGCTTACGTGGCATTTGAATTATTTAATTATAAAAGAACTATAATAATCTCTTATTTGATTGGCTACAACAAAAATTTATAATCCTATGTGGCGCTCTAAGAAAATTAGATCTTAAGTGGCTCTTTAAAAACTCGGGAAAAAACTCCCCTTTATATATATATATATATATATATATATATATATATATATATATATATATATATATATATATATATATATATATATATATATTAGATTTTAACATTTAGTATATGTTGTGCAAAAAACTAACCTATATAAGTATATACTTCGTATACATCAAATGACTTTGGCAATTGATTAACCTTTTACCACCCAGGATCTCAATATTTACAAGTATAAAAGATCCAATAGCTTCTACATACAATAAATAGGTTGTTAATTTATCATGCACAAAAACTAATTTTGCTAATCATGCCTAAACTCGATCTTAATAAATAACAATAGTACAAGCTAAGGCTTATGATCGAATCTTTTTTACATCACTATTAATCATAGCTTTCTGAAGACCAAAATGATTCGATGATCGGTCTACACTCTTAAACTACCATGTCCTACTAGGTTGCCACCCAACTCCCCCAATGAATAAGAAAGGCGATTTTAGAGTATATGCCCTAGAAAAGAAGTACCAAAAAAGCTATAAGAATGAAAGAAAGATTGAAGTACAAGTAGAGTTAGCATGTTGTTCTTATTCCTCTTAAATGCAGAAAAAGTTCACTTCTTTAATTTATGTCTCTCAATTAATTCGAAGCTTCTTCAATACTACTACTCACGCTTTATACTAGCTCATGATCATAATGAATATCGTAAAAAATGTACTAATCATTCTCATCATACCATGATGCCTACTGTTTGATTGACATAACCTGGTTACATCAATTGTACTCTTCAACACATACCTTGCCTTTTATGAGACATGATAACTAAACTTTTCATTTAGTTTGTTATGTTACTAGAAAATGGTGACCATATGTTAGTTTATGTTACTTTCTCATCTCATTAGCATATTTCTATTTACTATGTATTCATAATTCTATTTATATTTACCATGCTGGATTTTATTAAAATTTTGCAAATGAGAAGATCTTAACAGCGTAAAAGGGTTAGGATAAATAAAAAAAAAAATATTGTGATTTGTAACTTTAATCTAGTTCATCAATTGAGGAAGTCCATTAACAAAAAGCAAAAAAAAGTATAAATTAAATTAATTAAAGGGGTCTTAATTACAAGTTGGCTTCATTATTGTTGCCAACATCATCATTTACTGTACACAATGATATTTAGTGTATAATTAAACATGTTTTGCATAAAGTTTAGGTTGGAGGATCGGAGTTGCTAAAATTTCATTAGCTAGCTTATGTAGCTCATGATGAACATGACTCCTCCTTATATATTAATTTTATTATTATATTAGTATAATACATAGTTTTAGATGTTTCTTGGTATAAACATTATATTAGTTTACTTGTTGACAACTTGGATAAACATAACAGCATTATTATTATTGTCTAAATAATGTGTGTAAACATGCATATATATAATAGATGTCTTAATCTAATATTGTAAGAACACAAGACTTAGTCAACATATTCTCTATTCCAAGTTTGCCTTTCATTATTTGTTGTTTCTTTGCTTTATCATATTTGAAGTTGGTAAGCTAATATCTTAATGTCCTAACTACCTTTTCTTAATTCCACTTTACCTTCCAATAATCATTTTACATCTCTCATCATCATTTTACATTATTTCACTAATAAGTTATATTCAGCTTTAACAACCAAATAAATTTAAGAAAATTGAATCACTAAGGTCAACAGATTTTAAATAATTATTGTCTGGTCCATTTATTAAGATATTCATGTATCATTTTATTAAAAATAAATTAGTGGAACAAATTTATATAGATGTAACGGGTAATGATCATGAAATCTATAACAACATTAGCTTATTATTTTCGTGAAAGTCCCAAGTAAATTACCACTTTGTATTATGAATTGGTGCAAAAGCAAGAAAAGAGCCCAAAATTCAGCAAAGCAAATCTCAACAAACTTTCAAATAATTAAATGTATTGGTTTTGGCTACTACATGTAGATGCCTAAATCCTCAATGAATTCTATTTTAGAAACTTAAAGATAACAAACCTATTTTTGAAAACACTTGTGCTCGGCGCCACGGCTTGTATGGTAAGTAGTAGTATTTCCGAATTATATTGTGTTTACACATCAAAGTTTGAAATAACTCATTAACTTGCTTTACTTCCGTGCAATACTATCAAGGTATCAATTAAACAGTCATTAAATTAAAATTATTATCATCTCACTCTTTTAGCCTAGCTAGCTATATTCTTGAGAATTTAATTAAGTTTTAATTTGTTCTTTTTTCTCTAATGAAGCAAAGCCATCATCATCACTTTAATCCAAATTTTAAAAGAAACCTAATCCTTCTGAAAGAGTGAAAGTGTACAAATGTGGTCAATTGATTGAATCTTTAAACCAAAATCTATTATATAATATACATAACAATGATATTATAACTAAGTAATTAGATCTTGTCTTCTAATTTGAAACCTACAATATCTATAGGTCTAGATATCGCCCCTCCTTTCTCCTTGCATTGCTTGTGATGAATATTATGCTTCCTATGTTTACTTTTACATGTAATAAAATTTACTTAGGGAACTCATTAACTTGTTATAAGTTTCTTCAAATTACATTTCTAAGAGGAATTTACTGAACTTTGTGAATACTCGGCTTAATTCTCAGCTCAATAATCATGGAAAAACATTATATAGAGTACAAACTACATAATTTGCTAAACTTTGAGAATGCTTCGCTACCAAGCTAAACTTTGTGAATACTCGGCTTAATTCTCATTAATCACGGAAAAACAATATATAGAGTACAAACTATTCCTAGAGCTACCTTATCTTTGGTAACCTAGAATTAGGAAACAGTACTAAGATAAACATATTTACCATAAACAAAACTCGATTAAACATACACTAATATCTCGGAAAATATATCTGCAATATAATTCGAAACGCACATTTATATGCTTTTGATATCTTCTTATCGACGGTTTGAAACAAAAGATTGGATTCGATCTAGAGAGCAATTTGTAGTTGGTAGGGAAAAAATTTAACATTGTAAAACTTCAATATTCACACCTGAGAAAATTGATGCTTGACCATACCATAAAGCATACGGAGTAATAAACTACTACCTCCGTTAGTTATTATGTGCAAATTTGGGGTATTATTTGTGAGATATAAAATATTCTAAAGTTGCACATAACATTTAACGGAGGTAGTATTAAGATTGCCTAATGAAGAGCGTGACATAATACATGCATGTATTTTCACTAGATTTAATCTAATATGATCATCTGTTAAATCACATGAACTTAGAATTTTTATTTTTATTTTTTTTTTGTTTGACAGTACGTAAAAAAGTATTTCTTGAGTCTATTATAAATGCAAAGTATCTTAATATCAAGGATTTTTTTTTGAAAAACTACCTTAAAAAAATTGTTGTAAGAAACTAACTAATAAAAACTAAATGTTGTATGTTGCTACCATGTGTTTGATTTAACAATGATAGAGAAGATGAATTAGGGGTTATAAGGGGGGCTATGGAGAAATTGGGTGAGAAAAAGGAGAAAAATTAATTGATTGAAAATACATGGGTCATTAAACATTTAAACGTCCCTCATTCAATGCAATAATGCGACAAAAGGTACGTAGCTTCGTTCTTACAACATTTAGCGTTTATAAGGTAATTTCTTACAACATTTTTTAATTCATAAAAAATGAAATGTATAAGGTAGTTTTCACAAAAAGTCCTAATACATGTTTAACTCTTTTTAGCAAGAAGTTGTTTTTAAAAAAAAAAAAATTATTTTTTGTAATATTGAACTATTGAAGCTACTTAGACTCCCGTTTTAATAAACTTATTTCATAAATATATGTTGTAGTTTGTAAAACTTTATTTCTACTTATTGAATATATATCTATATGTTAGGAAAAAACGTTGCACAACATATATATTCCCTTATAAGTTATAACCTTAGTCAAGATCATCGACATGTTAATCACATAGTTTGATATATGTTGATTCAGTTCAAGATGTGTACTTCTATAATATTTCCATCCAAAATTAATTGTTGTGTTGATAATATTAGTCTCTCTAATTAAACAAAGGTACATAGTACATGGATGCATTTGATGATATAATACATCGTACATGATTCCAACATATATAAATGACAAAAAATACACGATCACATCACATCTATCTCAAAAGATTGCTCCATTATATATTGTCCCTAGCTTTGAGTTATATATCCCTTGCATTGCTTACCCTAGCATTGAACCCTAACTTGCTTTAATTCAGTGGACCTTGATATCATACATTAAAACATACATTTCATCAAATAAATCTTAAAGAATCTTAATTTGTATGATTGATCATACGTAAGATCACATATTTCTATTAAAAAACCACATTAAGGTTATGGATAACATTAATTCATCCATGACATACATCATACTTCCATATTCACTACATATAATTAGAACATTACAATCGACCTTATTACAACAATATAATTAAATAAATTAGGTCATTTCACAATCAATGTAACCAAACAAAAGGTAAAGTTCATCCATAAATAATTAAGTTTAAGGTGTTAAATGTCAATTATTTGTGACCATACTTAAGCAAAAGCTTTCTTAATATATTGAGCTAAATCAATAGTTAACGTATATAAATCATTGCTTTGGAAGTTTACTCTTGGCTAATCGACTCGATTTCATCGATCGGAGATACCGGAGAGACATGTTGTTTATTCGTTTCGGCCATAACATTGGCTGGATTAGTTGATGAATAAGATAATTAATAAATAATTAACTGACAATTAGCATGGATATGGAGCTAAGGACAAAGGAGCTAGTTATTAAACAACTCCCTCAATCCCTCATGTTAGCGTATCCGACGGCAACTTGGATATAAATATGCAATTAAATTCGCAAAACCATTGTTTTAAATTAGTCTTTTGAATCAATAAATCGAAACACAAAATAAAAAATATAGGGCAAAGATTGAAAATATTTAATAGGGAAGACATATATATTAAGCATTAGCTACTTCTTAATAATTAAGCATGAAATTTATAAGTAATAGTAATATACAATATGACACTTTTTTTTATCAAATGTTGCTGCCATTTAAAAACAAAAAGGTGGAATTAGAAAAAAATTTAAATAAGATCATATTAATATATATTTATAGAACTTCTCTATAAAATAGTATCAAACTAGTAAGCTGAAAGATAAGATAATGTTCTACTGTAGTAATCTATATATAATTAAGCATCCATGTAAACATAAATTATATTGATTGTACTAAATCTAATTCATTATAACAAAAAATATTTTATATTTCAAGTATATATCCAGAACATGTAAAGCAGCTAGATTGAAAACACTTGAAGTAGTTAATTAATTCAGGAAAATCACAGAAAACTTCAAATTAAAGTACCTTAAATCTATAAAATAGATCCAATATAATGAAGTCAACATATAACGATAATGTAGTTAAATGTTGGTTAGCTTTGTAAAATATACAAATTATTACTCAGTAATGGATAATCACGAATTTTCAACCCATATTATTGAAATTTTCAATCATATAAAGATGATCTATTATTTAAGGACAGAGCAAGTACAATTTTATTTATGGATGCATATGAGTCCAAAGAATTATACAAACCACATGCTTCAAAAATCAAAACATAACTATAAAAAGCCCTAAAATTTTTGCTAAAAAGAGTAAACAAAAATAGATTTTTTCTTATGTGTCTTCCCCTTAAAATAGAAGTATAATTTTATTACTTTGCCTAGAAAAATGGCAATTATAATTAGAAAAATAAAAATAAATTTGGGATAAAGAAGAGGAGCAGAAGTTCTAGAAGAATTGACAGTTCCCAAATTGTAGAAAAAACAGGAGAAAAATTAAGTAGCAGAAAATAATTCTTAACAATTTTAGTGAAAACTTGTGAATGTTTATGTTTTTGGTAGGACAAGAAGAATCCTTCTTACTGAGAAGTAAACCCAATTTTGTTTTCCCATTGTTTTTATATAACTCTCTACTATAGTATTTATTACTTCTCCCTGAAAACAATGCAAATATTTTTTTAAAAAAATATATAAAATAAAATTAAAGTTGATGCACATGATGTATGTTTGTAAATTGTAATGATTTCATTTCCCAAATATTCATCATATATATAATATGATGGAACATGTTCTTAAACTATACAAGATTTCATTAAAAACTATATATTATGATTAGATAATGAAGTTATTTATGTATATATATTGGTTAGTTAACAATAGGAAAAGGGATTATATATTTTGTTATGGATGATTGTGGATTGGTAAAGACTAATTAATTAGCTATTAAGAAAAACATGTATGTATGAATATTAATTATCGAAATTAAGATTCATCTACAACTGTGTCAACAATCCTCACACATCAATTTCTTTTTAATTCTCACTGAATTAATAATAATTAAGATAGACATAAACAAACAAGCTGATTCCTTCATCAAACACACAAGAAAAATGGAGCTTAAGAAAGAGAGAGACTATTTCCAGAATTTCCAAAATACAAAGAAAAAATAAAGGGAAGTTACTTCCAAGAAAAAAAGTACAAAGAGTTACATGATAGTACCATGGATTATTATTATTGTTGGCTGACCTGCTGATGGATCCTTCAAATGTCGCTGTTGCGAAGGCGAGAATTTACAGCAATTTGATCATCATTCATCATCGTCTTCGTTGTTGTTGTCATCAACATCAAATGGCTGGGAATGGATGGAGTTTGAGTTGAAGTACACTAGCTAATTAATTCAACTTTCTAAACTAAAAAGAAAAAAAAAAAAAAAAAAACAAGGTGCTTCTGGTGTTGATGTTGCTGTTTTGAGTTTGATTAATTTGTAGTATTATCCAAATGGAGGTCTACCAGCTGAATTGCTATTAGCAGCTGCCCATCCATCAACCGGCAACTGGCAGTTTTGCATATTCAGGGGCAAATTTAAGAAAGGTAACCCTGAAGATGAGTCTGGAAACTGGGCCCCGTTTCCACCGGCTGTTCCGGTTTGCATCTGGAGGGCCCCACCTCCACCACCTGCTGCTGCCGCTGCTGATTCCTCCTCTTCCAACGGCAGCCGCTCGTAAGCCACGTTGGTGAATGAGGCGGCGATCACGATAACGGGACCCGCAGCTACGAGCTCACCGACTACGTTCCCCCCGACCACCTGCCCCTGACCACCAGCCAAGAATATGGTTAGGCTGGTGGCTCCAGGTGGGGCAGGTGGTGGTAAGAACGAGCCGGAGAGCGAAAGGATCTCGAACCGACCGTGTAGTGTAACAACAGCTGAAGCACTAGTCCCACCACCTCCCCCAGGTTGGCGGAGACTAACATTTGTAACTGTCCCAGTTCCGCTGAGGACACAGATCCCGCGTTGCCTCCTACGAGCGTAGGAGGCAACGCAGTCGAATATATCACAACCACTAGCTACCTCCAGGATATGAGCTCGGAGAGTGTTAGCACTCTCCCGAGTTATTATCACGGGAGGTTTAGGTTTATTCTTCGACCCGGGGGGTCTACCTCTGGGTCGACGACCTACCACGTCTCCAGGGCCAGATTGCCCTGAGCCTCCCCCGGAAACGTTGACTAGGTCTAACCCATGGTGGTCGTGGTCATCATGATCAATATTGTTGTTGTTGTTGTTATTGTTATCGTCTTCTTCAGACGGGTCCGACCTCTGCTGTAAGTGGAGGTCGGGCCGGTGATGACCCTGATGATGAAGTTGATGAACATAACGATTCGCTGTGCCTAAATCTAAGCCAGCCATTCCAACAACAGCATTCAATAACACACACAATAATAACTTAATTGTACTAGGACTTGAATTTTTTTTAATAAATTAAAGTAAACTTAACTTATAAAAAAAATTATAATAGCCCGGATAGATGGAAGAAGAACAGTTCTATTTTTTAAAAAAATAAAATGTTTGTTTTTGTGGGTTGGGGATTATTTTTAAGATTGACGAATATTTTATGAAGAAAGGAAAAGGAGAGCTCCAGAAGTCGAAGTTTATATAAAAAGAAAAATAAAAACAAAGAAAATTAAAATAGAAGAAAAATTAGAGGAGGTAAGAGTACAGAGAAAGGAAAGGAAGAAGCTAAGCTGGAAAAGAGGAGAGAGAAAGTTTTTTTAGAGAGAAAGATAGAGACGCAGTCATTTCTCTCGTACAGATACACCATCCCACTCTAAAAGTTTAAATATACATCAAATTATAAATTAAAGCTTCTGTTTTATTAAAAGAATTATTATATTATTTTGTTTCTTTTAATTTCTTTTGTTACTTTAATTTTATCATTATTTTATGGTTTAATGTTCTTACCAATGATCAACGCGTGTTAGAAGCGCGTAGTCGTTCTTCGTAGTCTTTCTTCAAGAATGAACTTCTATTTGGGTCTTATAGTTTTATTTTTTTTGAAGTTTGTATTTTTAATTCATTATTAGTTATTTTCATATAAAAAAAATGAAAACTATAAAGAAAATTTCTTTATAAGTAATGAAAATAGTTGTTTTTAGTAATAACGGATTATAAAGAAAGTTGTATTGGTGGATACACTAGTAGAATAAATGTAATGGGAAGCCCCAAATGGCAAGCGGTTTTGCAATTCCGCTTGCAATATTGTAAATGGCAAGCGGTTTAGGGTAAACCGCTTGCCAAATTGTAAATGGCAAGCGGTTTGGAACATGAACCGCTTGCCATTTGTTTAAAAACCCTAAAATCTCACGCTCTCTCTCCTCCTCCTCTATATTTCTCACGCTCTCTCTCCTCCCCCCCCCCCTCAGTTTTCACGTTATCTCTCCTCCTCCTCTCTATTTCTCACGCTCTCTCTCCTCCTCCCCTCCATTTTCACGCCCTCACTCTCTCCAGCTCTCCTCCATCTCCTTGTATTTCTTCTCTCATCTCCGTTCTCCATCTCCATGAGTTTTAATTTCATCGCTTCTCAGTCCGGTGGTGGTGCGACCATCGAAAAATTCGACCCACGACCATATTTTCGAGCAAATTGGAGCCAAGACCATCATTTTCGAGCAAATTCGAGTTTAGACCATAATTTTCAAGTTTTTTAGGTCAAATTCGACCATAAAAATCTAGATCTAGAGTTTTCTTGGTTGAATTTGACCCTAAAAACCCAAATTTCAAGCCAATTTCGAGGTTATGGTGGAATTCATGGTATTTTTTTTTAAGTTTTTTTTTTAAAATTTTATGGTGATGTGTGGTTTAATTGATTTGTTTCAGGCCGATCTGGTGTTGGTGGGGGTTTTGTTGGGGGTCGTGGTGGGCGAAGTGGGTTGGGATCTGGTGGATGGTGGGGGTTTTGGTGGGGGTCTTGGTGGACGAATGGGCTGGGATCTGATGGATGGTGGGGGTCGTTTTAGGCGAAAATGGCTGGGATTTAGTGGGTGGTGGTGGTGCGCGTGCGTGGACGGTGGTGGTGGTGGTGCATGTGGACGGTGGTGGTAGTGGAGCAAGTGAAACAAGAGCTGTTGTTGTTGTTTTTTTTTTTTTTTTAATCAAGCTGTTGTATTATTTTTATTACTTGTATTAATTTTTTTTTTTTATGAAATGTAATACTTACAAGTTACAACAATCAATTAATTTATCTAAATATTATTGGTTTTATATATAGTTTGTTCATGTATCAATTTTAGTGAAAAACACCAAAAAAAATAAAAAATATTTTTTATAGCCATAATGGGCAGCGGTTTGGCGCCAAAACCGCTGCCCATTCACTACAAATGCAAGCGGTTCTGAAACGCTTGCCATGTAAAAGGCTAATGGCAAGCCCCCTAAAAGCATACGGTTCAGAACCGCTTCCCATTAGGGGGTTTGAACCGCTTGCCGTTACATATTTTCTACTAGTGATAAGATTGTTTTTAAAATATACATACTTTGTAGTTTATCTTGTACTCACGTTGTGTGTTTGTAGCTACTCGTATTAAATACTTCATTTTATCGCAATTAGCTTATGTACCTGAAAAGAATAATACATTTCATTCAATAATCTAGATTAGCTAAGTGGAATATATATCTAACTCCTTTTGGGTTAGGGGTTGATCAAGTTTTCACTTTGTTACTTGGTAATGTAAAGTATTAATCTTGGTATCTAGAAGTTGAGCTTTCTACCTTTTGGTTAGTTGGTTGCTTGATGTCATCCTTTTATGTGTTGGGTACTTGGGTTATATCAGGAGAGGTTCCAATGGAGATTTAGGAATTTGTTAATCCATGTCAATGTTGTTAGGGCCTGCTCACTTCAGTTTAATTTCAATTCAGTTCAGCTCCAATCAGTTCAATTCAGCTTCTAATTTCCTTCTTTTATAAAATATTCATTTCAGCTCTATTCAGTTCAGTTTAATTTAGCTCCAATCAGTTTAATTCAGCTTCTAATTTCCTTCTCTCATAAAATATTCATTTTAGCTCTATTCAGTTCAGTTTAGTTAAATTCAGTTCAATTCAGCTCTAATCAGTTCAATTCTGTTCAACTAAGTTCAATAAATGTGAACAAGCCCTTAATAAGATGACTTTGAAAGTATCACTAGGCTTGAGTTCTCACTATTTGTGATATATGAAGTGCGATAAAAGGAGATTTTGAGCTTAAGATTTAATTTGATAAGAATAAGATCTTGAAAAGTAGCTATAAATGGAAATTGGGGCTGGCTAATAAAGCTAGACACTTTGGCTATGCTAGACA
The DNA here is from genome assembly GCF_001683475.1 of Chenopodium quinoa. Taxonomy (NCBI): domain Eukaryota; kingdom Viridiplantae; phylum Streptophyta; class Magnoliopsida; order Caryophyllales; family Amaranthaceae; genus Chenopodium; species Chenopodium quinoa. The sequence continues at coordinate 1,360,015 of NW_018743021.1, read as the reverse complement.
ATGCTAACTGAAATAAGATTGAGAGTGATAAGTTAATCAAAACGAAAAAGGTAGTAGCTGAAACTAATAAGGTAGTTAATTAACTCTAGTGTTTGCTGAAGTTAATTATTTAAGGAAACGTGGATTGGTATGATCATGTAGTTTGTCTATTAATAATTAAAAAACCTTAGCTTTGACTCATAGGAGAAAATGTGGAAGTATGAGGCTACTTGATATGCTTTATTAATTACTTACTTAGTTACTTAATTAAGTTAAGCCCAAATCAAGCTAAGCTTCACTTTGTGTACTACTCATATATAACTTAACTTTTGAAAAACCTAATAAGTCATTCAAAGCATCACTAAAACTTGGTTGCATGCAATTCTAACTTTCAGTTTGGTCAAGGTCAATGTGAATAGCATAATTTTGTAATTTGAATTCACCAAATGCCAATGTTACATTAATTGAATTTACTTCATTTGTGTAAAACCAAAATACTATTCTGTATAAGCTAAGCGAATAGGTCAATGTATAACTATTTTAAATAGGGAAGTGATTTTAATGTTGTTCAAACTTATGCAAGATTATGTTACGGACAATTAAATCATCTTCAGGTTAATGTCTGTCTCAAGTTTAGCAGAGAGTAACATTGACAAAGATACGGAGAAATCATAATACCAGTTAATTTTAACATGATCAGGATAGATTTACAAGACGTTGATGATGTTATACTAGTCACTGAATAATTTTTGTTACTAGTAGCACTAAATTTTTTAATTGTGTAGATGAATTGAATCTTTCATGTTGTTTATTAAGAGAAAATACAAAATAAAAATTGAGAGTATTTCAGGAAAATTCATATACTCTTTCTAGCCCTAACTTATCGTATTATATAATTAGTATAGCTCAAACTATGAGTAAAATATACAATAGCTAGATCTAATTCTTTCATCTTAATAATGTTGGTTACACTAATTAAATATGTAACCTTTTTCAGCTCTTAAATTAAACAAAAATTAAATAAACAGTACGTACATAAAAATAAAAAGGAAAAATTGTGAAGACAAAGGTGAGTCAATCTAGAGAAGAAGATGGGATTGGTCAACTTAAAAAAAGAAAGACAGAGCCATAATAAAACTCTGAGTAGCAGAAAATCCTAACAGGACTTTAAATAAATGAATGACTCATATATTAATTAAATGTCATGTCACTACTCTGAGCAGTGGGTGGGAAAATTGATTTTCATAGGTAAAAAACCCTTAAACATTAATTTGTCCTTTCTCCTATGTAATATTTCTGATGCGACAGTAGAAATGCATCATATTTAATTCCGTGACTAGAAATTTAAGAATAACCTACTTTTTGAAAGTTTGTACCCCGTTGTAGCAAAAAAAAACACACACGGGAGGTGTTCTCCTCAACTGAAACTAATAGATATGGTCTGATTTTTTAAGGTCTGATTTAATCTAATCTAAATTTTTATTATTTAGTTTGGTCTGATCTTATTTAACAATTTGACTAAATTTTAACTGCATTTTAATACTACTTTATATATTAAAAAAAAAACATTACGGAGTATTAAAAGGGATCTTTTTAGATTCGTCTCATTATTAACTTTTCAAATACTCCCTCCGTGTTTTTGTAAGTGATACATTTTTAATTTCCGCCTGTGTTTTTTTAAGTGATACATTTCCTTTTTTGGCAAAACAATACATTAAAATATTATATCTCTTTCCTCTCATGGCCCCCACCCAAACCCACTACTACTTTTTTATTATATTTTTCCTCTCACATTCATTACGTTTCAATAAACTATTAACCCCACTATCTTTCTTTAACAATTTTTTAATACTCCACTACCCCACTTACCTCTTATTTTATTTAAGTCAATTAAATTGCCTAAAACTATGTGCCGGTCAATATGTATCACTTAAAAAAACACGGAGGGAGTATGTAATTTTTATAATTTTTTAATACGCGATTAACGATATTTAACGATAAGCAAATGATAATAAAAAAATTCTGAGCTAATCTGCCTGGTTTTTTCTAATTTGGTCTAATCTGCTAAGAATTTATTAAGGAATTCATCCGTTTTTAAATACTTGCTCCACTTTTCATTTTCGGTCGTTTTTAAATACTTGCTCTATTTCTTTATTTGGAAAGCTTTTACATTATTTAATTAATTTCTCTCAACTAATGGAGCCAACATAAATCATATTTTATTAATTTCATATTCTCACTCTTCCAATTTCTCAACTACTTTTTTTTTACATTTTTTTTATTCTTCCACCTACCCCCACTGCCTCCATATTTTATTATTTTCTCCAATTTCTCCTAAAATTCCGTGCATATAGAAATGAAACACTTGTTTAAAAAGAAAAGAAGTAATAAGTATCTAAAATAAGTTGAAGAGAACAAATCCATACACTATTAAATTTGAGATACCTGTCAGTTAATGGGATGTACTTTCTTGGTTTATTTACTATATACACATTGATGATTTTGTTAATTACTACGGATTAGTTTATACTCCGTATATGGATTGGAGCTTGGCTATATGAAAATATATCCTTGTACTTTGCTGAATTATATTGCCACTTAAAATTTTGGGTGTCATTTGAGATTTGATTTCAGAATGCTATATATTTTATGTTTATTGTGATTTCTACATTAGTGATACTCCTACTTCCTACGTTGTAAAATAAATTAAACTTTACATACTACTCTTATACCTTAATTACCTTTTAAAAAAACCTAATATGTCATTTTATATTGTTAATGAATAGTACTCCGTATATTGTACTCAGTATTCATCATTTTTAAAAAAAAAAAATAATGAATACCCAATCATTATATAATTAATATGACTCAACAATTGAGTATATAAAAACACTATAATTTTTGGAAACTATCTTAGCAATATACTTCTTACATAGTTATATAGTTAGAACCAAGTTCAATCTTGGGAAATATTCTTTCATCAACCATTATTTGAAGGACATAAATAAGAAAATAAAAGGTCTTATTGCTATAATATACTCATCTTAAAAAAAATCCCCTCACTAAGATTATCTAGAGTATTTATTGAATGAAACAAATTATTACTTTCAATCACATTAGTACTTAAAATCATTGATAATGCAACACAACACTTAGTCAAAAGCTAACTTTTAATCCTTATACATTGGTTAAATAAGATGATGGACGCATATGCACAATGCTCATTGTGTATTTGTTGAATATCAAGTCTAAAATAAAAGAACATGAATATTAATCCCAATAAACAAAAATGTTAAAATTAAGATGATGTCATATTCATTGGACCATTTTATATTCATTAGAGTCTATATTAATTTGTTTTACTCTTTATGTTCTTTGATTTTATAATTGATATTAATTGGATGCAGAGACGCACAATATACCTCTACTATTGTGCATATACCTCTACTCTACCATATATATAATCTAATTATTGTACTAACTGTTCACCCATTTGTACATTTTATGGAACTTTTAATTTAACTATTTAAAGAGCTAAGAGTACTTATTTGTAAAGCAAGGCCAATCTTGGAACTCCGTTGTTATTAGGAGTGACCTCCAAACAAGGGGTGGGGTCCCTAGCAAAATATGGACCCACATCTCCTTATGACTAGGCAATTTATTGTCCGCTCCTGTTAATATTTTCACACAAATATTTGTCCATTTCTTCATTAGATTGGTCCAATATATATCTTCTAAATTCCCTTTTGTCTCCTTTTTAATTTTTAAAATAACATACGTAGTAGAAAATTATAATAATTTTCAAAAATAAATTAAAAAAAGGTAATGGGATAGATTAATATAATATAATATGATATCATATTATATTATATAAATACATCATTAAATTGAGCTCAAAGCAAATGTTACGTGAGACCTAGGATAATGTTGATTGGATATATATAGACAAGAAATTCAAACCCCATTATTTTTTTTCTTATATTTAACATATAATTATACATGTCTCTCTTTTTTCACTGGCATTTTTCTAAGAAGATTTGACGTTTCTGATTCGTATTTTTGAGATTTTGTTTTGCTTTGACCTATTGACATGATACTTACAACTTTTTTATAAAACTTTTATGGAGTAATATTTCTCAACTTAAATCATTGTACAAGAATATATAATCATGATTTAGATGAATTATGACTTTGCATGCAAAAGAAATCATAGCTCTCCAAACAATAATTATAAATGGTCATACATTCAAAATAATATATTTAACAAAAGTTTTTTTAAATAAAAAAATATACTCTGTACAATGTAAATGAATGAACGTTTGAAATTTTTATTATCATCAGTGTACACCTATCATAGATGATATAATGGGGTATTTGGTGATAGGAGTGATACAGTGTCGTAACACACACGTAATTAGTGAAAGTAGTTAGGGGTCGATTCCACAAAGAATATGTTTGGGTCCAATTTAGTCAAAATTGGGCCGGAGCACTAAATGATCCAATTAAAAGCCCAAGGTCAAGGTTCAACTCTCCAATTGCTCAAAAGTCAAAAGTCAGCCCACAAAGTAAGCCAATTGGGCTAAAGCCCAACCTCTCCAAGTATGATGAGGTATAAAAGCCCTCATATTAACACATTCAACATCATATACACTATCAGACACAACAACACATGCATCATCACATACATTATCTCATACACGGATTATTCCAACTCATATGCTCATTCTTGCATTGAGATATACTCCACAAAAGCCTCAAGCTACAAACTCTCTTGCATAGTGTCTTCCTTTTTACACATTGTACTGACTTTAGCATCGGAGGGGCCTTCCTCGGAAACACCCCCGAGGCTAGTTTACGTGTGTTCACTGTGCAGGAAACCTTCGGCCCAACACAGCTTGGATCGAATCCAGTCTTCTCCATTTCAGTGGACCTTCGGCAAGGTCCCATTGTTTTCAACCGAAACAATTTGGCGCCGTCTGTGGGGAAGACTTTCAAAAATCTTTAAGCCAAATTCCTAACCAAGATCATCTTGCAATTGTCTTAGCAGCCATGGCTAAGAACCGCAAGAGCAAAAGCCTCCGTCAAGGAGCGGGCGAAAAGCCTAAAACCCCTACACCATCGCCCTCGCCGGACCGGAACTCTCCCAAGGGTGCCGGCTCGGGGGGAGGATCACACAAGGAGGATTCCCTATCTCCTATAATGCATGACTCTCAATATAGGCCGGACCACTCTCGGTCTAGCAGGGGTCAGTCTGATCATAGGACATATTCAGTGTCCCGAAGCCAACCATCGGCTGCACGGCCTCATGCCCACACTCGGCCGGGGACCCCTTTGACGGGGCCCAGTTCGGAAGAGGTGGCAAGAGCGCTGGCAGTACTCATGGAGGCAATGAGGGCACAGAATATGCCACCGCCTCGTGATCGAACTCCTCCGCATACCCGGCATCAGCGGAGGAAGTTAGACCATGACGGTGGGAAGCTTCCTTCCTTCCGGGAACTGGAAGAGTGGGAGGAGGATTCTTGGAAAAATGAAAAACAGAGGAAGAAGAACTCTCAATTATTTAAAGGATCCTCATCCTCAAGACCAGCAGCGCATAAGAGCAGCAGCTCAGCTTCTCGGCCAGAATCTACTCGCCGGGAACCTGAGACTGCTCGCAGAAGCGTCCTTGACCGACTCGGCGGCCAGGAACCGAGCGTGCGTAGTCGCCTCACGTTCCCTGCAGCCGAGGCCCAGACTTCCCAGCCAGGGGCGAAAACCACTCCTACCTCTCAGAGAGGGCGGAGCGCGGTCCCTTCGGCCAGGAAAAAGGGCAAGGCCATTATGCTTCCCGCTAGTTCACCATTCGAGCAATGGATACTAGAAGAGCGCGTACCCACGGTTAAAATACCGTCGCATATCACATATGACGGGACCACGGATCCGAAGGACCACGTGGCCTCGTATGAGACTCATATGCATCTTTGCCCTAGATCCGAGGCGACTTGGTGCAAATATTTCCCAACCACTCTCAAGGGGGTCGCGCAAGCGTGGATCTCCAAGGGAGTAAGGCAAGGCTCCATAACAGGTTGGGATGATCTGTCCTCCAAGTTCAGGAGCAAGTTTTCCACGGCAAACCGCCGAGAGAAGACTACCGCAGAGCTCATGGGTCTGCAACAGGGGGAAACCGAAAGCCTCCGAGACTACCTGACCCGTTTCAGTAACGAGTCATCAAGCGTCTCTCAGCTGGACTAGGGGCTAGCTGTTTTTGCAATGCAGAATGGCCTTCAGCCAGGAAAATTCCTAGACTTCATGGTCATGCATACCCCGCAGACCTTGGAGGAAGCTCTTAGTGCTTCGGATAAGTTCATCCGAGCCGAAGAATGGAATAAAGCAAAAACCCAACCTCAATCCGGGGGAGGGAAACAGAGGCAAATACCCTTGTCTGAAGGCCAAGGCCATAAGGCAAAGGGAAAATCAAAGGCCTCGGAGCCATCTTCGGCCAGCGACCTAAAGAAGGACAGGTTTGCCTCATACACAGGCAGATACGAGTCCTACACTCCGCTCTCTCTTCCACGCGCCAAAATTTACAGTGTGACGAAGGAGGAGCAGAGTTACCGAAAGCCGAGACCACTCCCAGAGTGGTATCAGCGAAAAAATAAAAATCAGTGGTGTGAGTTCCACGAGTCTTCGGGCCACAACACTGAAGAGTGTATCCAGCTGAAGGACCAGATAGAGGACATGGTCCGGAAGGGATACTTGAAAAAATACATCGCGGATCACCGCGAGAAAAAAGAATCCGAGAGGCTAGCAAAGGACCCTCGGCAGGACCTTGATTTCCCCCGGAAAAACAGTAAAAAACCGGAGGGGAAATTCCCTCCGATCAATGTTATCTCGGGAGGAATATACTCTCGGAGGGAGCACAAGCGTCACCTTAGAGCTTTGACTCACCAGGTGAACAACGCTGACATTCAATCTCCCCAGTCGCCGGTGCCGAACATGACGTTCACAGCCGCCGACTGCCGGGGGATTACGTTCCCTCACGAGGATCCGTTGGTGATCATCGCCACGGTGGCCAACCACGACGTCAGTAAGGTCCTTGTTGACGGTGGCAGCGGAGCAAACATTCTGTTCCGAAAGGCCTACAACCAAATTAAGCTGAAGCCCAAGCACCTTACGCCGGTACCCTATCCGGTATCCGGGTTCAATGGGGCTTCAACTTATCCAGATGGGAAGGTGACACTTCCTGTCACCATCGGTTGCGATGAGGCAGCCCGGAACGTCATGATTGAGTTTTTGGTCATCGACGCTCCTTCAGTGTACAACGTGATTTTGGGGAGACCCATAATTCACGAGATCCAAGGGGTCGTCTCAACTTATCATCAGCTGATGATTTATGTCTCAGACGCCGGCTTCCCCGAAAGGATACAGGGCAACCAGAAGGACGCCCGAAGGTGCAACTACCTCAAGCCATCCAGTAGTCGCCCAGATAACGACAAGGATGAGGAGGAGAAAGAAAAAGAAAGAGAGCCAAGCACAAAAAAGCCGAAAGGCCTAAGTGCTTCGGCCCAAGGGTCTGTGCCCAGAGAAAAAGGTCCCGAAAGGGAAAAGGTTGACTCTTCATCTGAGCCGAAAGACTCAGAGAGCCAGCCGAAGAACACAAAGACTGGGACACCTGCTGACATTGGCAGCAGACCAGATTCTGAAGAGTCCAGTCCATCGGCAATGGACATGGACCAACAGACTGAAACAGTTGAGTTGGCCGAAGGAGATGCTGAGAAATGTGTAACAATCGGGATGGACCTTGATCCTAACACCCGTTGTGAACTTATTCAGCTCCTTCGGGATAACAGAGATGTGTTTGCTTTCTCGGCAGCTGATATGCCAGGGATAAGTTCAGACCTCATCTCCCATAAGCTTAATGTTGACCCAGCGTGTCGACCAGTTAAGCAAAAGAAGCGGAATTACTCCGCCAATAAGAACCGAGACATCGCAGCCGAAGTCAAAAAATTATTGGAGGCAGGATTCATTGAACCTTGCCAATATCCGGAATGGCTGGCAAATGTGGTGATGGTTCAGAAGCCCAATGGTACCTGGAGGATGTGCGTTGACTTCACGGACCTAAATAAGGCTTGTCCAAAGGATTTCTATCCCTTGCCAAGAATCGATCAGCTAGTCGATTCGACAAGTGGCCATGCCTTAGTTTCATGGACGCATTCTCGGGGTATCATCAGATCTTTATGCGCCCCGACGATCGGGCCAAGACAGCATTCGTCACGAACGCTGGGGTGTATAATTACAAAATGATGCCCTTCGGATTGAAAAATGCGGGGGCAACCTATCAAAGGCTGGTGGATCAAGTTTTCGCCGATCAAAAGGGCCGAAACATGGAAGTCTATGTTGACGATTCAATCGTCAAAAGCAAAAAACTAGAGGACCATGTAAAGGACCTGGCTGAAACTTTCGCCACCTTGAGAAAGCATCAAATGAAGCTGAATCCGAAGAAGTGTGTCTTCGGCGTGAAGTCAGGGAAATTCCTGGGTTTCATGGTCAGCAAAAGGGGGATTGATGCCAATCCCTCTAAAGTCAAAGCGGCGCTCGACCTTCCTGAGCCGAAAACGAAGAGGGATGTTCAGCGGCTCACCGGAAGAATGGCAGCCCTTTCGAGGTTCATTTCTAGAGCTTCGGATAAGGGGTTACCCTTCTTCAAAGCCCTGAAGCTCCCGAAAACAAAAGAGCTTGTTTGGGAGGAAGAGCAAAAAGACGCCTTTCAACAGCTTCGGGAGCATCTGGCTCAACTCCCAACGCTGGCTTGCCCAGTTGAAGGAGAAACTCTATACCTATATGTGGCCGTTAGCCCAGCCACCATCAGCGCAGTATTGCTGAGGGAAGAGAGTAAGAGTCAGCAACCGATTTATTTCGTCAGTCATACACTGACGGATGCCGAGACCCGCTATCCTCTACTCGAGAAAGTTGCTTTCGCGGTAGTGGTAGCTGCTCGGAAGCTGAGGCCCTATTTTGATTGCCATCAGATAGTGGTCTTAACTGATCAGCCGTTGGAAAAAGTTCTTGGCAAGGTTGAAAAATCCGGTAGACTAGCCAAGTGGGCTTTTGAGCTCACCGAATTCAGCATCAGCTACCGTCCGAGGGCTGCCATCAAGGCTCAAGCCCTGGCGGATTTCTTGGCCGAATGCTCATACCAAGAAGTGCTGGACAGTGACAAGAAAGTCTGGACCGTGTTTACGAATGGGTCTTCCACCGAAAACGGTTCGGGGGCAGGAGTAGTGATAACTTCTCCCGAAGGCAAATCCTTTGAGTATGCACTAAAATTTTCTTTTAAGGCCTCGAACAATGAAGCCGAATATGAGGCAGCAATCGCCGGCCTACAATTGTGCATCTCCTTGGAAGCCGATCATGTCTGCTTAAAAACAGACTCTCAGCTAGTTGCATATCAGATCAGTGGCAGCTATGAGGCCAAAGAGCCCTCCATGATAGCTTATCTTGCCAAGATCAAATCAGTCATTGCAGAGCTGAAAACTTTTGAGGTTCAGCTGATCCCAAGGGGTCAGAATACTCAGGCCGATGCACTCTCCAAACTTGCTAGTTCATCTTTTACCGAGCTGAACAGGTCTGTATATGTAGAAGTGCGTCGAGTAAGAAGTGTCGACGAAGCACCTGAAGTGTGCTGCGCCGACCCAGAGCCTAGTTGGATGGAACCCATTTTAGCTTTTAAGCTTCGGGGAGAAACTCCTGAGGACAAAGCTTTGGCCTCCAAAATGAAGAGAACCAGCTCTAGGTTCATTGTCTTCAAGGGGGAACTTCTGAAAAAGTCCTTCTCAGCCCCATTGCTGAAATGCGTGGGACCAACAGATGCAGATTATATCCTGCGGGAGATTCACCTCGGCATCTGTGGGAACCACATTGGGGGAAGAACCTTAGCCCACAAGGCATTGAGGGCCGGATATTACTGGCCCACCATGATCGCAGATGCTAAGGAGCTGGTTCGGAAATGCGAAAAATGTCAAAAATATGCTCCAGTTATCCATCAGCCAGCAAGGGATCTTCAGCCGATCCTTAATCCACTCCCGTTTGCCCAATGGGGACTGGATATACTGGGACCATTTCCAGAGGCTGTGTACCAGAAAAAATGGCTGATAGTTGGTGTCGACTACTTCAGTAAATGGATCGAGGCCGAAGCAGCCTCGAACATTACAGAGCAAACTGTCAGAAAATTTATCTGGCAGAATATCATCACTCGCTTTGGCATCCCGAGAGTATTTGTTTTCGATCATGGGAGGCAATTTGACAACTTACCGCTGAAGCGATATACAGATCAGTTCGGCATAAAACTGGCATTTTCAGCGGTATGCCACCCGCAGAGTAATGGACAAGCCGAAGCAGCAAATAAACAGATCTTAAGTGCCCTCAAGAAGAGGGTGGAAGATCAAAAGTCCAAATGGCTAGAGGAGCTCCCTGGAACCCTTTGGTCCCTTCGGACAACTGAAAAAGAGGCAACGGGCCACTCACCTTTTGAACTGGTGTATGGTGCCGAAGCCGTCCTTCCAGTGGAAATTGGCTCTGAGAGCCTTCGAGTGCACCATTTCTCGGCTGAGAATGAGCGACTGATGAGGGAATCTCTCGACTTCCTCGACGAAGTAAGAGACTCAGCTCGAGATAAAATGGCGGCCTATAAGCAGAGAGTCAGCAAATTTTATAACCGAAGGGTCCATGCAAGGCCTCTCAAAATTGGAGATCTTGTCCTTCGGAATGCTGCTGCAGTTCAGAAAGGCCGAATCCATGGGAAGCTCTCAGCTACATGGGAGGGACCTTATGAAATTTATGATGAGCTTCAGCCAGGGACATACCGACTTCGGCAGTTGGATGGAACTGAGTTGAAGAATCACTGGAATGCTGATGTACTGAAAAAATACCATGTGTAAACCCTTCGGGGCAGAACAATCTTTGTAAGTACATTTTGAACTAATGACAGGCCTTGGAGCCGCCATTTATATAAAATTTACAACTGTTTATCCTTTCAAAATTTTCTTTGTTCTATCTACTCTTTGAGGGTTTTTTTATTCAGCCTCGTCTGAAGCCTTCGCCTTCGGGTAACTGGGTTTCAGATTGCTGACAAAACCTGTCTTTTTAAAGAACACCGGTCTTTCAGCTGAAGTCAAACTTCAGTAAGACTTGTTCTCCAAAGACATGAGTCCATGGACAATTCTGGGATATTGCCTTAACTGAGCCTTGTATCCCAGAGAGCCATTATCCGAAACATTGCCTTAAGTTGGCCCTGTGTTTCGGGTATCCATTTTTCAAAGATAGCCAGAAAATCAAGGATAACAGCAACAGTTGAAAATTTTTAAATCAGCCTCGTCTGAAACCTTCGCCTTCGGGTAACTGGGTTTCAGATGGCTTACAAAACTCATGTCTTTTTAAAGAACACTGGTCTTTCAGCTGAAGTCAAACTTCAGTAAGACTTGTTCTCCAAAGACATGAGTCCATGGACAATTCTGGGATATTGCCTTAGCTGAGCCTTGTATCCCAGAGAGCCATTATCCGAAACATTGCCTTAAGTTGGCCCTGTGTTTCGGGTATCCATTTTTCAAAGATAGACAGAAAATCAAGGATAACAGCCTTTTTAAATCAGCCTCGTCTGAAACCTTCGCCTTCGGGTAACTGGGTTTCAGATGGCTTACAAAACTCAGTCTTTTTTAAAGAACACTGGTCTTTCAGCTGAAATCAAACATCAGTAAGACCTGTTCTCCAAAGACATGAGTCCATGGACAATCCTGGGATATTGCCTTAACTGAGCCTTGTATCCCAGAGAGCCATTATCCGAAACATTGCCTTAAGTTGGCCCTGTGTTTCGGATATGCGTCTTCTTTAAGAACGCTGGTCTTTCAGCTGAAGTCAAATTTCAGTAAGACTTGTTCTAAAGAAGTTAGTCCCAGAAAGCTAATATCCCAAGCATTGCCTTCAGTTGGCCCTGTGTTTCGGATATCCAACTTTCAGACAGTCAATCTTCAGTAAGACTTGTATCCCAGAAGCATTGCCTTCAGTTGGCCCTGCGTTTCGGATATCCATTTTGAAGAAGTTCAGAAATTGCTTATTCAACTAAAGTCATACTTCAATTTCTGTGGGGGCAAGAAGCATGCAGTGCAGCTATGTTCGGCAGAGTTGAAGAAAAGAAACAGTAAAGCATTCAAAAATAAAGCAACTGAAAAAAAAATTTTGAGCTACAAGTTCAATAATTCAGTATCGGCAGCCGCCCACAAGCGGAAAATAACAGCTGCCGAAATACGTACATAAGCAAAAAAATAAAACTGCTGTACGACAAGGCAAGCTGAAGCAAAAAAACAAGGCAAAAAACTCAGAAAGCGGCAAGTCTAAAGTTAAGCACATGATGAACCGCAAGATTCTGAAGACGACTGCCCGAGTTCCTATGCTTCAGCCGGGGGATCAGACTGATCAGCGTTGAGTCCCATGGTGGCCTCAGCCCCAGCAGCCGAAGAGGCGGGCTTTGCATTTTGCCGAGCCTCCCTTTCCCTCTGCTCAGCTTCCAACTCCAGTCTTTCAGCTTCCTCTTCGGCTTCCTCAGCCTTAAGAATTTCAGCTTCAGCTGGAGTTGCATACTTCATGTGAGGGTCTTCGGGATTCTGGACCCACTCAGCACATTTAGACCAGTCCAGCTTCGGCTCAGCATGAAGGCAGAGTCTTCGGCATACTCGGAATCCGTTTCTGAAACCCATCTCATATTCCTCTTGGGTATAAACACGGACCTTGAGTGAAGCCTCAGCATCAGCCAGCTTCTTCTGGGTCTCCTCCAAGTCTTCCTTGGATTTCTTCAGCTCATCAGCGACTTTGGAGGAGGAACCCTTCAGCTCATTCAGCTCTTGCTGAATTTGGAAAGCCTTTGTCTGAGCTTGGGCCACTTCAACTTTCTGGATCAGCAGTTGATCCTCAGCCTCTTGGAATTTAGCTCTTTGGGCTTCAGCAGCAGCAGCAGCCTCTGAGAGTTGGACGTCTTTGGCCAGGAGCAACTCTTCAGCAGCCATTCGGCTGGCTTCAAGAGCCTCTAGACGCTGCTGCACTTCAGCTTGTGCAGCAGTTCCTTCTTGAATTCGGCTCTCAATAGCAGCCTTGAATTTGGAGACGTCCACTCCCATATGCTCCTGGAGGAATTTTTCCCCTTCCATCAGTGGGGGAAAAACCTCCATCTCCATAGCATCGCAGAAGGTTTTCAGAGCTTCGGCAGCTTTTTTACCGTACTCCTCAACCTCCTGCTGCTTCTCTTCAGCTGCTGCTTGCTTCAGCTTAGCAAGCTTAACTTCCTCTTCAGCCACCTTCCTTTCGTGCACAGCAGCGTCTACCCTATCTTGTAGGGTATCAATCAGCTCTACAGTGAGAGTCTGATTGTGCACGAACTGAAAACAGGAAGACAAAAAAAAAAAAAATAAGTAATAAGAAAAAAAAAAATAGGGCTGAATTTCGGAGGAAATGAAGGAAAATTACCTGCATCATCAGCAGTTGGTTAGACCTGGCTGGGTCAGGAACTGATCTACTGGATTCGCCCATCCCAGCAGTGGCCTTCAGCGACCAGATCCTTGCCCTGTCTACTTCGGACATGCCAGCAAAATTGCCGAAGTAGGCTGCAGCTCCTTCTCGGTTTTGACCCCATATGAGGTCCCAGATGTGATCTGGGATTGGAATTCGGGGGGCCGAGAAACCCATTTCTCCAGAATGCAGAGTCTGGAAAGAAGGGAAGGACGACGATGGAGCTTGATGGGCCTTGGTTGTCTCAGCATCGTCCTTCTCAGAGGAGTCAAGTACTATGACCTCCTCTTCTTCAGGGGTGAGGACGAAAGCCTCAACCTCTCTTGCGATATCTGCCGTGAAGCCTTCAGCACTTGACATCACGGCATCTTTATTTTCGTGCTCAGCAGCACTCTCCTTGATTTCTTCTTGGACCCCTCCCTTAGGTTCGGGAGTTCTCTGATCCACCTCCATCTCAGGAGGTGGCGGAGGGGTCTTTTGAGGAGATTGGGGTGTTGGCTGGGGAACCCTCGGCGATCCATTGCCTTCCTCAGGTTCCCTTATTGCGACGCCGATGGTCATCGGCCTCTGCTGAAAATCATGAGGGCCGATGATGGCCATCCTTCGGCGCCTTTTCAGAAGAGGCTGCTCGTCCATATCTGAGTCTGAAGACTCTTGTATTTGATCTTCGGGACGAACAGGAGCTTTGCCTTCTCTGTGTCTGTTACTCTCTTTAGACTGTAACAGACAGGGGGGAAGAAGAGTGTGAGTAAAAAAGTTGTCTGAAAGCTCACCGAGGTTTTCAGCAAAGCCTCGTCTTCTTCAGCTGCTCTAGCTGCAGCTTCGGCTTCAGCAGCTCTGGAGGACCCTTCTCCTCCTTCACAAGCCTCAAGTACCCGTGCAACCTCTTCGGCTGTGCGGGCAGCTTCAGCTTCCTCGTTCAGCAGCTGAAACCAAGGGTCTCTCTTCTTCCACCAAGGCTTCTGCCTCTGATACAGAGCAACAGCCTCAATTTGGAAGTGGGAAGAGTCCAGATGAACTTCCCTATGCCTCGGCTCAGTGATAGACGGGGCCCGTTCAGTTACAACTCGCTCTCGGTTAACACCAAGACGAGCGTAGTTAATACCAACGTTGGTCTCGTCCCGCTCTGAAAAAAGGAAAGGGAAAAAGTTTAGCTCAGATATGGCACAGCATAAAAAAGCAAAGCGAGAGAAGAAAAAGGTAGTTAAAAAGCCTCGGCCCCAGCCGAAGAAGCTTACCATCCTTAAACTTTCGGCTGAGGCCAACAGCTGCTAGCATGTTCTCTTGGAAAACGTAATGCGTATCGGGGAGCCAAGTCTCCGGGATATGCTGCATTCGACCACTTCCCCCCGGGTTCGGCAGCTTGCCGAAGATATGTTGCTGATCCAGGTTCGGATCCGCCCCGTTATCTGCGGGGGGACCTAGACTTCCCATTTCGGGATCAGGCTCAGCTAAGTACCGGGGAGCGCTGAAGACACAAGGGTGGCCCGGATCTATGGGTGCCCTAACCCAAATCCATTGACCTCTCCAGTCCTTGTCTGAAGAGTCATTTGGCCACATGGTCAAATATTGGGGCCGGGACTCAATCCGATACCACCCAGAACCATGGCTTCCGTGCCCACTCTGAATATTTGGCACTAGCCGATGGAGCTTTCTGAAGCAGTGCAGGTTCGGCACGTATCTGAAGAACTTGCAGACCCATAAGTATGTCATCACCCTTCGGATGCTGGTGGGGGTTAGCTGACATAGGGAAATGTTGTAATGGATCAGCAAGTCTCGGACGAAAACGTCCAAAGGGAACCTCAGCCCATACTGAAGCTGTCTCGTGTACACCCCCACATACCCCGGGGGTGGACGATGGATTCTATCGGATGCTGAGGGCATTCGGCACCAATATCCATCAGCTTCAAAAATGCCGTAGTGCAACTCAATTTGCTCAGCAAATCGATATTGATCGGCGTTCTCTACCCACCATGAGTAGGGGCGGTTCTTTATCATGGCCGAAGCGACTTCGGCATTCTCCCACTCTGAAAACCCAGGGAGGATATCCCAAAGGACAGCGGGAATTTCATCGTCCCGTCCAGAAGCACTCGGCTCATCCGTTCTTTGAGGAGGAGCCGAGGAAAGGGGAGTCGCCCTAATCCCTTCAGCAGGGACAGACTCCGGCCTTTGACCATTCCAGGTCCCAATCCTATTCCTAGGATCGGGAATCGGCCTTGCTCTTCTTGGAGCACGGGCTCTACCTCTAACTCCTCTTGCCATGGATTATTTCGAAGTGAAAAGTCGAAAGAAAGGGGGAAGGAGTTCGAATTCGAAGAAAAATAAACTGAAATCAAAGGAATTTACCTTAATCTGAAGCGAAAGTTGCCGATTTACGAGTTCGTAGTGGCAAGTCTCAGTTTCTAAGCTCAATGCTCGGGGGAATTTGCGAAGTTTTGATGCGGGTTCTTGGTTTCTCTCTCGAAGAATTCTGGGTTTGTGTTGGTGAATAAGTGAGGAGAATGACGCGCCTCTGTTTATATCTCCAGGTACGGGATACGAAGAGTCTGTGCTTTAATTTCTCTTAAGTACCCACTAAGTAACCATTAAACACATGTCTTGTGATTAAACTGCCCATTATCCGTCCAACTTCCGCAAATCATTAACCGTTGTTATCTCATTAATTACGGTTTAAATTCAAATTTTTGGATCAATTAAATCATTTACTTCCCTCCTTTTCTGAGTTAAATCAAACCCGACCCGTCATTCTTCCAAATCGGGTCTGGGGGGCAAGTTGTTTGGGTCCAATTTAGTCAAAATTGGGCCGGAGCACTAAATGATCCAATTAAAAGCCCAAGGTCAAGGTTCAACTCTCCAATTGCTCAAAAGTCAAAAGTCAGCCCACAAAGTAAGCCAATTGGGCTAAAGCCCAACCTCTCCAAGTATGATGAGGTATAAAAGCCCTCATATTAACACATTCAACATCATATACACTATCAGACACAACAACACATGCATCATCACATACATTATCTCATACACGGATTATTCCAACTCATATGCTCATTCTTGCATTGAGATATACTCCACAAAAGCCTCAAGCTACAAACTCTCTTGCATAGTGTCTTCCTTTTTACACATTGTACTGACTTTAGCATCGGAGGGGCCTTCCTCGGAAACACCCCCGAGGCTAGTTTACGTGTGTTCACTGTGCAGGAAACCTTCGGCCCAACACAGCTTGGATCGAATCCAGTCTTCTCCATTTCAGTGGACCTTCGGCAAGGTCCCATTGTTTTCAACCGAAACAGAATATATTTGCAAATAATTAAGAATAAGATCCAAAACAATTAACAAAGACTCAAAACAATGGAATCAATGAGTATGTGTCGAATGCATCATATTCATTGTTACCAAATTCTTTGATGTTGTTGGACATAAATGTCAAAGAGCATGGTAAATTGGTAAGCAGGATTAGTTAAATGCGGCAGAGAATAGCAGATTGTGAGAAACAAAATTGGGAAAAATCAGAGGCATCACGTGTGATCAAATAGTCAATGAAAAAAACAACCTTCGTTCAGCCAGAACAAGACAGTGAGTGAGTGAGTGAGTGAGTGAGTGAGTGAGTTAAGTGAGTGAGTGAGTGAGGAAGGGATGAAATGAGAAAGATTGAATGGAGGTGACTATATAGCTGTCGGCCACGAGGTATTTGTCTCTTTCTTAGTTATATGACTCCCCTATTCTCCGGGGGCCACCTGTCCATATATAACCCCTACTTGCACTACTATCGAGCCCTTATAATCATTAACACGTACAACTTCATTGAATCAGATTAGATCAGAGTAGATCATATTAGATTAGAGATGATACGAAGTTTAGCTAGAAGTAAGTTACTAAGAGGAATTATCCTAAATTCCTATAGAGTAATAAACACACTACACAGTAAGACATGTTCTATTGAACTTATTTTTAAGTTAGTTGATCAACTTATTTATTGTAATTGTATAATTTGATTTACTTTAACCCAATTCAATTAAATTCAATCCAATTTAATACATCACCATATTACACAATAACAAACACGAACAAAACATTAATTCAGTTTAGTTCAGTAAATGTAAACAAATGCTAAGGGTGACACTGTAATCTAGCTCAGGTGAAGTGGGGGTTGCTGGTTGCATATTGTTTGCTTGTGTTAGTAAAAAAAAAAAAAGAGAAAAGGGTGGCATATAGTACGAGAGTAAATATAATGTAGAAATGGATGGAGAGAGGGTTGTGTATGCATAGGGCAGAGAGAAAAGCGAAGCAGGAGTAACACTGAGACTCTTTTCTGACCCAATTAACACAGGAATGCTCCCCCGAGTTTTTAGGGCACCTTACCTCTTAAACACAAACTTGCTCAATCTCACTCACTCACTCTTTCTGCTGTCCCTTTTCTCTCTGATTTTGGATCTCTCTTTATAATTCTATGACACTACTATGTCATGTGTCACACTTCACCCTGCTCATACTCCGTATTATTATACTCTTACGGACAAAACCATATTCCATTCATGTGTTTTCCACCTCATTTTATTACCTCCGTTGCATATTATTTGTAACGATTTGATATAAAGTACAGAGGAAAAATATTTAATCGTTGCAAATAATATATAACAGAGGTAGTATTATTTCACTGCCTCACCAATATTTTTTAGCCTTCAATTCACTATAATCAACAAAATTTTACTAATTAATTAAATAAAGTTAGAGGGTTCAAAAGTAAAGAAGTTGCTAAATATTAGCATTGACCTTACTAATAAAGTGCTTATTGCATTCTTATGATCTATTCTTGGAGTATCCACCTACCAACCCCCTTCTCCTACATACATATATTCAACTCCTAGAACCTTTTATTTATTTTTTATTTTTATTTTAAGAAAAAAAAGCTTTGCTTCCTCCATCTAAAATGGTAAATGTATCATTAGGGGTAATGTATAGATTGGATTTTCTATTTCACTTGTACTCCCCACTTATATTTATTTGCTCAACTCAAGACAAAAGTATTTATGTCTAAAATCCGACTCAATCCACTATTATTCCTAACAAATACTTACTTTTCAACTTTTAATTAAACTTGATTTTTGTCTATAATTTTTATTCAAGTGGATTAGTTTGGTGAGTATCCATTAAAAATTATTTCTAAGTGTCATGTGCACAATTGATTAATGTTAACAAAAATGTGTTCATAATGACATAATCTAACTGCAAAACTAGGCAATAATTAGTTTACTTTACTTAGGGTTGTTAAATTCCTAATCCAATTGCTGTAAACATTATACATAATTTTAAATTGTATTCGAATAAAATAATTAATTTACTTGATGATTTAAATATCATCATATGAAATCTCAATCTTAAAATTTTAGGAATATAGAAGTACGGATTAGCTTGAATAACTAATCACGGATTAGATATTACAAGTATATATGACAAATTCGAAAAACAAACCTACAGAAGAATAGTAGTATATCAAAAGAGTACAAAGATAAAATCATTGATACAACTAACATTCATAATAATATTACTAGAATACTAGTTTCTTCTTTAATGGTACTTGGGAGTAGGAAAAAAATAGCCAAATGATACACATACTCTGATCCGAACTCTATTAGCTGCTTGATTTTGAATTTTTGATCATCACGTTTATTTATCCTAATTTCTTGTAATTAAAGATGCGATGCATTACTAAAAATAATAGTCTTCCTATTTTCCTAACAATTGTGCTATTATTATTATGAAGTACGTACTCCGTATTATTTTAGAAAATGTTACAACAATTTTAAACTACACACATACTATGTACATATATTGAGATTAAATAATAATGCGAGTTAGTGTTAAGGAGTAATGTTGATGTTAGTTTGACAGATCAAATAATTGCAAGCACTAAAATGCATTGTGATCCTAGAGCAAATTGGACTTTGGGTTTGAAAGTACATGTGCATTTTTGTCGTATTCTTAATACTTGTAATTAATTAACAATATCTTTTCGGTAGTCTCACTCATAACACAACAATTAACCAATAATAATGCTTCTACGGACCTTACCCATTAATTAACAATCCGTAATATGCGTGTTCAAGTCCGTCGATTAAATTAAGACCCAACATTTTTTAAGGACTTGTCCACTATGAATATGTTCAATGCAACACTAACTTTTGTGATTAATTAGTTTTTGATAAAGAGGGGAAAAAATATGTTTATGTTGATGGTTGTTTATCTATCTGTTCACCGACAAATTAATAAATCGATCGATAATTAATTAATTATACAAGTTAATGATTATGAGCCACATACACGAGAAGGTGAATAAAATTTGAACCTATTCCTTGCTAACAATGGAAAAAGCTAAGATCTCCTTCGATTTTAAAGAGCTTTTTCCATCCTCATTATTTTATACTTTTTACTATATGTGATCAAGCACAACTTATATAAGGCTCAATACTCCTCACAGAATTTACCCATGTTAAACACATGTATTTCATATAAGATATGAAACATGGCTTGGGGTAAATTCATAAAAAGTGGACCACTATGAGTTCATGTATGTGTATAGGTATCATGTTATTACTGAGACATGCTTATATATGAAAGGATAATTAAAATCAAATATAGAAATATGAAATTGAATAGAGGTAATAATAAACGGATGACGAGGTAGTATAAGTGATAATAAAAGTCAAAGTCCAAAAATCTTAGCTCTGAGGTTTGATCACAGAGTCATAACAATAGCGATTACTTTTTGTTGTTGTTGTTGTTGTTGTTGTTGAGGGAATACATTAACAAGATTATATTAAATTGATTTCCGCCAAGGAAACAACTCCTTGTAGAATATTGCCAACACAAAAATAACGATTACCTAACACTGATTTATGGCATGTTCACTTCAGCATAATTTCAGTTCAGCTTCAATCAGTTCAGTTCAGTTCCTAATTTTCTTCTCTCATAAAATATCATTTCAACTCTAATTAGTTCAGTTCAACTCCAATCAATTATGTTCAGTAAATGTGAACAAACCCTTAATAAATTTTTTTCTAATTAAATGTTCAATAGTGACCAAATAATCTCACTAAAACTATTGATCTGATCAAATACCCTATATCTAGATCGAATAATATTAAACTGGATATTCGGATATTTTTAACTCAGCCCTAGTCAAAATAAAGCAAAAGACAACAAAATGATACGGAGTACACCCAAAAATTTGCCATATTTAACAGATAGAAATGGTAGTAAATTTAATCGCTAATTGACAAATAGTACCAAAAAACAAATAGTACGTACTGAATCACAACAGCGTATTGTCATTTGCTTTCAATTGAAAGAAAACAAATTTAATAAGTCGAAGAAACAAAGATAAGTGGTCATTATTTTCTTAACAAAATAATAATAATAATTAATAATAATATAAGTTATGGTGTCTTTTTCACCTTTCATAAGGAAAGGTTAATATAATGCAAATGCCTAAACCTAGGATATTAATTAGATTTTCTACAATCCAATCCAATCATGTAATGATGAGCACTTCATTTGACATAACAATCAATATTTACTATTATCAATACCTTAATTTAATCTATAGGAAAAATCATGTTGGATCTAGGTAGCTACTATACTTAGTATCATATTCAGTTTATGTTTTTCTTGTTATAGTAAGTAATCAAAAAAAAAAAAAAAAAATTAACAATAATTATTAACCATTGTCAAAAGTTCTATCATATCTTATTATGTATCAATAAACAAGAATATAAGTACTATTAGAAGAGAAGTTTAAAAAATTAACTTGCCGCTTTATAAAATTAAAGTGTGTTCCATTGACATTGGAGGTAATTAATATAGAATTTGATGACTAACTATAGAGTTATATGGTAAAATAATAGTTAGTTAGATAATCCATAGTATTTGGAAAAAGGTAGCTTCAAATAGAGGGGGGATATATCATATTATGATTAGGATGAAAGTGGTCAGGTATGAATCGTGTGATACATTTATCCCAATAAAATTGTTTAACTTAGCCAATTATGTGTGATTAGAGTAATCTTTTTAATGGATATTATTTAATAATCTCTTGATTTGATTTAAGAATTATAGTAACTTCTCTTAACTACGTTTCTATTTCTAACATTTATTATTCACATAATAAAGAGAAATAGACACGTAGTTAAAGGATGGAGGGAGTCATTTGTATGAAGTATCTTAGGACCTGTTATCTTCAGATTATTTTCAGTTCATTTCAGTCCAGTTCAATTCAGTTCCAATAAGTTCAGTTCTTAATTTTCATCTCTCATAAAATATTCAGTTCGATTCAGCTCCAATAAGTTCAGTTCAGTTCAGCTCAGTTCGGTTTAGTCAATCAGAACAAGCCTTTAATCACTATCAATGAATAAAATAAAAAATTAAGGGTTCGTTTGGCATCACTGTGCTTTTGCGTTTTTTGTTTTTAAAATAATATGATATATGTCATAAAATGAATCAAAAATTATTATTATTATTATTATTATTTGATCAAATTCAAAAATTAGTTAAACTAGTTAAAGTCATGATAATTTTGAAAACTGACAACAAAAAAGGTGAAAACTCCTTTTTATTGTTTCCTGTTTTTGGTTTTTTGTTTAAAAAAAAAAAATTGAAAACAAAAAATAATGCCAAAAAAAGCTCTAAATTTATATTTTTGCAATTAGATTTTAATTCTTTGCCCGTAGTAACCAAATTGTAAGAGAGTTTTTTTTTTCCTTTCAAATTTGCCTTTTGAAATTAAATTTAGACATTATTTTTTTGCGGTCATTTTGATGTTCAGGCTAGTCACAAAATTATGAAATTACAGTCTACATTGAATTCAGAAATTGGCATGTATTTCTGTTTGTCTTTGCCTTTGATTTACAGTTGTGATTACTAGTTTGGTCATTGATGTAGACATAGTGTCAAAGTCCATTAAAGTTTGTAGCATCTAATCTTTCATTTCTAGTACGCTATCTCTGTTGTTTTTATGACTCAAATCCTAGCTTGAATTATAACATTCAGACTGACCACTAATAATAAGCCAAGCTCAGTCTGAAACACACATTCAAGGATTTGACACTAATTCACCACCTTTAATTCTTCATAAAGTACTCCTATTGTAATCTAGAATATTGAGTACTAATCATTACTATTATTGATATCCTCATGTAATAAACACACGTCCTAAAATGGCATAATTTGTATATTGATCCAAAAATCACGTTATCCTAAATTAAATATCATTGCTTAAAGTTACATATATGCAACAATAAAAAACTGAAAATTCCTCATACTCCATAAGTCTGTAAGGCTGTAACTAAATTTAATCTATCGGTTGAGCCATAAGTTGTATATTGATCCAAAAATCACGTTATCCTAAATTAAATATCATTGCTTAAAATTACACGGTATATATGCAATAACAAAAAGCTGAAAATTACTCATACTCCATCGGTCTAAGACCGTAACTAAATTTTAATGTGTCAATTGAAATATCAAATCAATAGAGAGAATATATGAATACAGCATGTGTAACAAAGAAATGAGACCCAAATATTATCAATGTACATGTCTAAGGACAAAATTAAAAGAAGGTTAGAATTTTATGTATAGTTGAAAACTCATAAAACATTTAAATATTTGAAGAATATGGAAAAGGCATCAGCATAAAATTGACAAGCACGTACGAGTACATAACATTCCGAGTTTCCGACCAACAACTTTGATTAATTTTTAATCTGGCCTTTCAGATTGCTTGTAATATAATTAAGCCAACTTGTTAATATTAAACTCAATTTTAATGTACGATCAAAGGACGGTAATCTATTCGTTTAAGAACCGGGCCCACCTCTAATAACTTTATTATTCAGTCACAAACCTTACAGCATAGATTCCATGAAGATGATTTAGACCATTATTAATTTCTTAATCAACGGAACGAAAAAAGGATTTCATTAATCAAATTTAATAATCATTTTGAACATAGAAACAAACAGTAATCCACGCGGACGACAATGACCACTAATTACTCCTACTACTTTAGTTTGCGTCTTTTATGTAACGCCACTAACAACTACGAAGTTTATAATGTACAACAACCTGTTATTTGGAACGACTATTGAATTGGGTTTGGATTAGATCATTTCTAAGTTTTAAACCATGGGATGATCTACCAAGTTGATAAACATTGTATTTCATTATTTTCATGCCCAAGGTATTAGATAAAAACACTAATTTGTAGTTCGACGTTACAAATTGACCCTAACCCTAAATCTAAACCAAGCCAAATTTTAAAAGTTAAACTCAAATATCGTATGGGTCTTGCCTCATGCCGAACTCACATGCCTGGTGATGGCTAGGCTCGACACAGGTAATGTGCCATTCCTAGACAGGTTCAATCCATCGCGATCATTACCTCCTCTTGCTTTACCCTATCAAGAAGTATTAAGTCCATCACTTGAACAACTAGAACAAGAAAATAATTTTAGTAAACTCAATAATTTTGTCACTTTAAGTGGAAAACAAAAGTCTCTGACTCTAGTTTTGGTTATACAATAGGGAAAATACAGGGTACAATCGCCTAGTTGTAAGTTGTAAGGGATAAGTATACAATTATACTATACATTAAAAAGGAGGACAAAAATAAAGTATACAAAACTATATGCCCAACATATGCAGAGAAACATAATTCTATAGTCCAAACAAATTAAATAAAAGCAGTAACATATTTAATATGTCTCACAATCATAAGGAAGAGACCAATAACTTCCATATGTATATAGTATAAATGCCCTCTTAATGTTTCTAAAAATAGTAAAGTATATTTACAAATTAATTATTTGACTGAAATTTTAGAAATCCAGTTAACAACACACCTTCATAAAAGTCACTAAATAATGCAAATCTAGATCTTTAAGCTTCTTTTTCAAATATCTAACAGAGAAACAGTCGATCATGTGCCAAATAAAAAGAAGAAAAAATTAAGACTAATTAACTTCAAATAACATAGCTTTTGTGTTACTTTAATTTATCTAAATTGACTATTTGAGATCCAGCATGCAAATCTTTGACCTTGATTGTTCTTTTGTTTTGTTATACAGATATATACAAGTATATAGTAGTTTAATTTAACGCAATATAAATGTGCAACTTAATATAATAAAGTAGAAGATTTATGCAATCTTGGAAACCATATAAACTTCAATTAGAAGCCAAAGGCCGACAGAGTTATCGATTTTTTTTTTTTTTTTTTTTTAACAATTTAGATTACAAATAAGACTAATAAGTTTAGATCACTTCAGTTAAAGAGACGGTTAAAAAAAAAGAAGGTTACATTCTGTGCAAAATGAGCTCAATAGGAGTAATACTTCCACGACGATTTATACAAGACTATATAAAGACATAATATGAACTTATGAGAATAAGTCCTCTCCAAGATCAAAACATGAAAAACACCTAAATATGGATTTTGAAGTACTATACAACGTATTCATATTGAAAATTAATAAAACTATGATATAATATTGAAATTGTCAAAAACAATGACGTCTAGAAAGTTCTGCAATGTCAACTTTCAAAGCTAAGCCCATGATGCTCGGACAGGTATATAATTAAAACTGCAAGCTCTATTATTTTAGTATATAATGCAACACATAATAATTGATATAATGAATTATGAATAGTATAATAATAATAATTAATTGCTTGGTCAAACATAATTAAAAAAGAAGTTTTGGTTGAACAATTGGGCTAATCAGCCAGCTTAGACACTTCTTTAGGCGGCGACAAGGGTTCATGAAGGAATGATGTTGTAAGTAACAAGAATTTGGCTTATAATGTCACTCATCATGCTTTTAATCTTCAGTTTTAAGACTGCTATTATCTTGATAATAAGAATTTATCTACAGTAGTATTTTTTACATAAAACCTAAGTAACATAGATCGTCCAAGAAAGAAAAAATCAATACTTTGTACTTTAGAGTATGTAGAACAACAACATAATCTACCCAAAACAATACCTTCTTGTAACCTAGAGTCAATATACGAGTTTAAGATACACACCCTCTATTCAAAGATTTATGATAAAATTAACTACTCAATCTTATGTTACTCAAACTCGCCAAATGTGCTGGAGTTGTAAACAAAGTTGGACAACAATACATCTAGGTCCCTTGGATATATAAGAGTAGAGCTTGTGACTTTAACTCTCAATAGACTCTTTGAAGAATGAAGATGAGATCCTCTAACTTAATTCTCACTGTATAAGCCTGATTGAGCTCGAGATACTTTGAGGGTGAGATGCCTCACCCAACCCAAGTGCGCTTCCTTACCTAAAGAACCAAAAAAATGCTACGTTTAAAAGATTGTTCAGGATCAAGAAAAGTATTTTGTCACATAGGGACTACATGGGCATGACAAGGTAGGTAAGAGTATATTTAAGTAACAACACAATACCACATTGTCTATTTATGAATTTATTGCACTAGTACTCCACTGAACCTATACACCGAGGACAAATTCTCCACCTTAAATCAAACATAAGCACTTAAGCAATTTTTATACATAAAAAATTTTAGTCAATTCAATTGAAACTTCCATTTGTTTTACAAAAATTGCATTAGATATAATTGATATTATAAAATGACCTAGAATGTCATATTGATTACATTCATACTCCAAAAGGATTTATATTTGGGTTCAAAAACAAATAGCTGAAACAAAGGGTATAATCAAAGGGAGAGAACAAATTATAGGAGACAAATAGAAACAAAGTGACAATAACAATATCATGTTCTTGTAAAAACAAGAAAGAATTCCTTGAAATGAACAAAATTTAGTAGTTTACATCTCAATATTCAAGTCTAACAGACTTCAACAACCAGCCCTAGTCAAGCTGCAGCCTAGAAACAAGTTCCAGTATATATAAATGAAACAAGTTGGCAACCAAAGCAAATAGAAAAGATATACTCTTATATTTAATCAAAGTTAAACAAATAAGAGCTCCTTATTATGAAGCACAAGAAAGAAAATGAGAATTCATGATGAGTAAATGAGAACCTAACTCACAAAATGACAACATAAGCTCAAGAGTCAAGGCATCTTCCCTCATGACTAATACCACAAAGGGGAGACCAACTATAGAGGAGAATTGAAACTAACATTGCGATGGTATAATTAGAATCTCTACTCTGATAAAAAATCGTGTAAGCAATCGATGTAACAAATGTAAAATTAACCTCGAAAGACTTTACTTTGACACTTTTTTTTTCTTTTAATAGTGGTTGCGTTCCTGATTTCAACTGTCCATTAGTAATTCTTAAACGCGTATAAATATATCTCTAATCCAAATAAGTAAAAACTCTTGCAAATTATAATTTCTCAACCATGGGATTATAAATCATAAGAAGCCAAAATAATAAAGCTCAATTAGCAAACTTCTAAAAAATAACAGAAATCCATAGAGCGAAGATTACCTTTTGTATTGTAATCTATCCTTTTAAAAAAAACTTTATAGGGTTAGGCATGTGAGCACGTGCGGCTCAAGGAACGTGAGAATCTAAAAGAATGGAGGGGGTACTTGCATGTGCCCTGTTTTAATGATTTGTTGGTTTTCGATATCAAATTTTTACCCTTTTTTTCCCTCTCCCACGCTCCCACGTGACAGCAATTCAATAGCTGTTCTAATTCTGTGGGCCCAAACACCACTTGTCAACCTTTTATTCCATTGGCCCATTAGATAGGCCCGTCTAACTATTTCCTCACTCTTCTGGTTTCCCTCCTGAAAAATCTTAATCCCTAAATAACAAATGAGTTAATCAAATTGATTGAAACAAGTGACTTTTAAGTTTTTTTTTTTTTTTTTTTTTTTTTTTTTTTTTTTTTTTTTTTTTGTTTTTTGCATCATTCTACTATGGTTTGTGACCCCCTTTTGTTAAAAGAGCTTTATATAACAAGTCATGTTGTGTCTCGAGGAGTGAGAGGATGGAGGGATGGTTAGTCCCTCCATCTCCCCCCATGTGATGGGGGGTTCGACTCCTCACAGCCCCATTTCTGTGATAAGATGGGGCCCCTTCCCCGTAGTTTACCGATCAAAAAAAAAAAAAGTCATGTGTCTCGATATTCCATTTAAATTTATTGACTTATATATGTATTTATTGCCACCTATATAAACTTATATTCGTATTTTTTTTTCTTTTTTTTTTTGAAGGACGTAATTTTTTTTTCTTAAACATGTTATTTTATAGTAAAAAAGAGCAAAGCCATAATATTTCATTAACTTCCACTGACGAAATGTTCTAGCTATGCCATAATCACAACAAAAGCAATATACTTGTATGACATAAGTAGCATACGGAGTACATGGCTAGCAAATCAAAGTAAAGCAAATAAACCAGTTCCTTGTACAGCTGAACAAGAGCTCATATTATGTGAAAATATTTAAATTGAACCATTTGCTCTTTGTTGATTAAATGAGTAATTGACCCGGCCCAGGTGTATATAACAAATTATATACGAGTACTATACTTAAGTTTATCCATGAGGTGCTTATAAAGTTCTAATGTATCAATTTAATGTGTACTCGTATCTAAGATGCAGACACTAATGGTCTGTTCTAAATCCTTCTCATTGACTGAACTCAGCTGAACTGAATTGGACTGGACTGGACTGAACTGAGCTGAACTAAACTGAAATGAATATTTTATAAGAGAAGGAAATTAAGAGCTGAACTGAAATGAGTTGAGCTGAACTGAAAATAAACGTATGAGAACAGGTCCTAAGTGTAATGAAACAATTAGAGGCTATAAATTAATCAGCGATTCAATAGAGGTGAATTTACGAGATTAATGTGTTAGCTTGGTTAAATGGATTTAGGACACACACTCATCAAGAACATTATGAGTTGGAACATAGATAAGCCTAAGTGAAGTTTCATCCAAAAATCAATTAACAATAGTTATCTTCTCCAATATGGGGTAGTTTACAACAGTTTTTCTCTCTTCTTCTCCAATGCCCTTGTAGGACGGAGAGGTTTTAAGTTAATCCATCCTAAACTTAGACCTAGCAAAACACAGATTTTAATTAGTTAAAGTTAACTAAAAGGCAGAGAAATCTATACAAATTGTTATACCTATACCATGTTACTCCCCATTATATTGGGCTATTTACCCTTGAAGTTCGTGACCGTAGTTTTTCCCCTGAGTATAGAGGTTGGGATTTACCACATCAAATAATAAGTTATTATTAACTCCGCCAGTGGGTTTTCTACCAATCCCAAGCCTAAATAAAGGAGTAGGGTTACGGTAGGCCAAGGATATCACATCCCTCGATATGAGCCACAATGATGACCCTCCTGATAAATTCTCATGTTAGTTTATATAGCTGACCCCACTTATGGGTTTAAGACGTTCAAGCAAGGAAAAAAAGTTACTATTCAGCTATTCTCATTTATGTTGTAAAAAAAGAATCCATCCAGGGGCCAATGCCTATAAATATATTATCTACGGATAAGCCTAGCTCATCATCAAGCAGAGTCCTTATCACCTTAATGTATTTTAACCTAATCACACCCACAGTGCACTACCTAGATAAGTCCCCAACTAAGCTTGCATCATGCACCAAAATTAAACTTTGCATCGTGAGGTTTAAACTTTGTATAATAATTACCTCTATCCAATCACAAAGTAGGTTCAAAAGCAACTTCATTCATGAGATTAAATGGCAACAGATGAACAAATATGTTACTAATCTTGTGGTTACAAAGATACTTTATGTACCTTTGTACTTACAAATGTAATGCTTAAGATGAGATATAATTTTAGTAATAAAGAAAAACATTATGGGAAAAATAAGAGAAAATTATGTCTAGTTTGACGGCAGATGCAAGTGGAAGGTTTCACCAAAAGTGATTTCAAATAATCAAATTACATGATGATATTGGTGCAGCTATCAGAAGTTATATATATAAGTTGGTAAACTAAACATCAGTTTTTGATAGAATATGCCTACCTTGTACGATGATATATCAAGACAGGAGTCTTATCAAGAGGCACCAGAACTCGAGCTTTTGTAGTAAAATAAGTTACCATCCGTGTGTGTTGTCCTTGTCGATTCATTACAAAAGGAGCTCATGATATACGTATCCTGAAAGGAACAGAAACCAAACCCATTATTCATTAACAGCCAATTAATCAACAGATGAAATGGTAAAGTAGACAATTAAATTAGCATAAACTAATCTTGGACACAGATATTAGAGCATATTATAGTTAGCTTATCGGAAAAATAAACGTCAAAAAGAAGGGGCCTCTTTCTTTCTCATAAAGCACAACTGAATGCCTTTTTTCGTGGTGTGGAATTGGACTGAGAATGACGAGTAAAAATGCTGTTTCCTGGTAAAGCATCAATTCTTTTGTCCCAAATACGATTGTTATAATAGTGGATAACTAATGGGTAATAATATATGCCAATAAAGGGTTGCAGCTAAGGAGGGCTTGTCAAGGGTAACACAACTGCACTGTGTTACTAGTACTCGAAGATGATTAAGTATCCAAGTGTCATACTTGGATAATTTACGAAAAAAATTCGAAATTACAGGACTAAACTAAAGTATCCATACTCGTGTAAGAGTGTCAAGAATCTCATAAGTGTGAAGTGAAATGAAGAGTCCAAATAACATAGCATCTCTACAGAAAATCTTGAAACAAGGATAGGCAAACTTTGCTACAGATTATTTCGAATTTCTAAATGTAGAAAAGTCATTTAAGAAAACTGACACAACAACAACATGGATAAGTATTTCAGCAAATGCCCGTAGACTTTAGAACTAATATGGACAAGTATAACTTTTAATTAATATGAAGTATTAGACATTTAGACTCACAGCTACAAACATCAATCATCACTGAGTTGAGGTGTGGTTGGAGAAAGAAGTAAAAGTGACCTTCTGTACTTGATAACACTGTTAGAAACACGGCCTAATCCTCTAATAAAAATGTTGAAGAATTTAAGTTTTATATGATTGTTAGTTTCTTAATACCTATCCAATCCAACAATAAGGAATTTAAACTGCTGAAGTCGGACAAAGAGTGGATCATAGCAGTGAGGCTAGTTAGCCTTAGGGGCAGATCGTGCTGCCATTAGCCCAATTTCACTGAAATATTTTAGTCTAATTACCCAATATAACTTCTCTAGCACAATGTCAACTGCAGTATAGCAAAATGGAAGTCAGCTAATCAGCTCCAACTTAATGGCAAGCATAGCTACTGCTTCATTTCTTAAAATAATGGATATTACAATAATAATCCGGTAGATGAATCCAAGAAAGCTCTCCATTATATTTCGTAATAAGTAATTTCAAAGAAAATCTATGCAAATAAACAGTCTGTAAACAGCAACTACAAAATCTGTCAAGACAGATAGGGGGAATAGGGGCAGAAAATATTGTCATTGACATAAAAAATTGGACGCCAAGGCTGGTTTATGATACCAACATCTGGTAATCTGAAGTAATTGTAAGATGGAAAATGAAGGGCTAACGTCATTTGGATATTGTGCAGCTGATACAACAATGGTTTGTAGACTTTTCACGAAGGTATCAGGAAAAACCCTATATTTCTCTAAAAAGGCTTAATCTCAGATGATCTATGTCTGTTACTACTTAAAATGGCCTTTTTTTCATTAGCATTTCACCAACCAGCTGAAGTGTGCTGACTAGAATTCTATCTCCAATTTCATTATTCAGATAATACAATTTACAAACATAAGTCGTACAAGCAATGTGCTTCTCATAAGTCATCACAGTGTGAAGTATATTTAAATACCTTTATATTTGAAAATTAAATGGTCACTTGTGGAACCTAAAAATTATTAATGATAAAGGTGTGTCAAATACCAAAAATAAGCTTACGTCAAACCAAACTGCCAGCAAAATTGGTCAGGTCGTCTCCAAATTTGATTAAGTCAGTTTTTAGGCAAGTGAAACAAATGGAAAACATAGACAGAGCATCCAAGATTTCTACCATTCCCCACCAAAACTTTCATGCGGGGTCAATGGGTCATATTCATAAAAAAATTTAGGTTACAACTAGCATCCTTTACACCTAGTGTTTCAAATAAAGATTAGGGATCTTCCATGTGACCGTGTAGGCTCAGTTTCTTTTTAAGCTGCTCTAGGAAAATATGTATTGAGAACAAAGATCCCATACCACTTTTGAAAGTCAGTCTCCAAAATGTACAATATAAAGCAACATCCAGCCTTAAAGAAGTCACCATAGTAAAAACCAAATCACCACACTGAAAGTTAGTATTGTATATTATATAAGGCCAATAAACAAGCCATCTACAGATCTCCCATGATGCAATCACACCGGAAAAAAATTAAGAACAAGCAATTTTCTACCTTCAAGTGTAGCAAACATATTATGAATTCAATAGAATTAAAATAATGGATCATACATGAAGGTCCTTTTCTATCAATAAATAATACGGAGTATTCATTTTTATAAGAGCAAAAGTCTAGTTATTAGCACCTACCAGTAGTGGGTTTTAAATGCATGATATGCTTCCAGTAGAAGTTATGTGGGAAATTTGAGGAAGACTGGACTATGATTTTGTCCCATGTTCTTACTTTTTGATGAAAACACCTGAAAACCAATCAGAAACAAAAGTAAATTTCTGTATGTAGAAAACCAAATCCAACAACTAGAAAGTTCATATAACAGAAAACATCAAGCAAATAAGAGTAGATGATGATTCTATAGTTGAGAGCAATGTACAAGAAGAGTGCTTATTCAAACCCTTAACATAATACTTAAATCAATTTAGATCAAAAAAATTATGTGGAAATCATGCTGTGAAACTAGAATAGCTTGAGAGTTACTATTCTTACTAGAAGTTGAAAAAAGTATTGCGACATAGGAATTTTTTTTTTAAAAAAAGAAAGAAATAAAAAACACTGTATTGCAGTTCAGGAAGGGCAGGTCTTTCATGAAAACCAAAAAATTCAAGCATAGATCATGTTACAAGTACTGGATACTACAAATTGAGAGTAGAATATGAGATACACTAGCGCTTATTGGACACAAGAATCCAATCATACCCTATATCAGTGTTGTTTTGGCATGAAAAGCTACAGTGTCATAAGATGGAAGGAAAGAAGCAAGGAAAGTACACAAAAAAAATAAAAGTACAAGGAAAATTCCAACGTCGTACAAAGAGAACTCCAACCCTTCCCTACTAAGATTTTGATTAACCTTGAGTTTGATGACTTCAATTAACCTGATAATTTAGATTTCAACACTCGTACATAAAGCATACATAGCAATGCGTATGCTACACCTTTAAACATTCAAATTCAACCATCCTCAATACTAGTGCTACTAATGCAACTCAAAATCATTCCAAAGTTTTCCTTAGCTGTGCACAATTTTCTCCATTCTTTTGCATCGAACACGCTCCACTAACATATAAGAGCATATGGTAGCCTAATCTCTAAAATTCAATCCCAATTGAGTTTAATTGCACCATTCATTCATATAAAACTTCCAATTTACTATTCATCTTCAAAACATTACATAGCATCAAAAACAAGTACACAACCGCAAAAAATTTCGTCTTAAATTCTGGTGACAACGAATAAATGACAAAATCATTACCTAACTTATATAGAACGAAAATTGGCAAAATTGAACAACCATTTTTCATCATTCCTAAAATACCCTAAGATTGTAAATGATTTTACTATATAAATTGGCAAAATTGAACAACCATATTTCATCATTCCTTGAATACCCTAAGATTGTAAATATTTTTACTAAATAAATTGGCAAAATTGCTAGTCAATATTCAATCTTTTGCCCATATTATAACTCAACAAAGAACACTGTATCATAATTTCATGGGAAAAATAAGTATAATGATATAAACTAAGCAACAAGAACATATCAACTCTAAAAAAAACAAATTAATTAAAGGGTACATTTTCAATTATAAATTATAAACTTCAAATATAATACGGAGTAATAAATTATGAAAACAATCAAGGAAATGAAGAAATATAATGAAAAAAAGCAGAGACAGGTAAATTACAGGGGAAAAAAATGAGAAGAAGAAAAAAGCGAAAATGACAAAACAAATTAGGAAGAACAAAAGAGCGACAGATTACCAAATTGATGCGCAGTTGAAGATTTTTCAGAAGGCTGAGAATTACGGAATAGCAGACCAATTCCCATTACTTTTTATTTCCCTCCTTTTTCTCCTTCATCTTATGACGCTTCCAGCCCCAATTAAGTGAGTAACCCCACCATCTCTTGAACCAATTTTGAGAGAAGACTGTTCTAACCCTCGAGATATATAGACCGGGCATAATTAAACCCCAATGGCTTTTAATCATGAAAAAAAAAACAAAAATGTCGCGTGTTAGTCATGTCAAAGGGTAAGTGTAATTTATTAAAACCTATTGGAATGTTAGAAATCAAGGAAAGGAAATGACATTTAGGAGTTACGAGGTTGTTTTCAAAAAAAAAAAAAAAAAAGGTTACGAAGTTGTTTACCTGTTCAAAATCGAGTTAAAGACCGGAAATTTAAAATTAAAGAGTTGGAGACTAGTTTGGTTATGCTAAAACCGGACTGGCGGACTCTGACTAAACTATTCAAAACTATTGTTGTTCTATTTGGTCCAGTCAAGTTCGAGGGTAGACTAGTTTTTGAAATGAATACCTCTTTTGGAGGCATTGTTTTTAGGTTTGACACTTTTCGTAACATAACTCTATGAGGCCAATTTTAACAATTTTTATCATCAAAGTGGGCACAAGTCGGATTGTGCAAATTTTTCATAGTGAAGCCCATGCATGGGGCCACGTAACATGTCGTGGCGAATTATGTTGTTCTAACAAGCTCCATTAATACTTTACTATTAGTTCATATATTGTAAAAATAAGCAAAATAATACAGTGGCCAACTTATCGTACTCGTGTTGGGTTCATGTCAAATTTGATTTGAAAATAACGTATATACATGCACGGTTCATGGTCGATCGATGGTCCATATGCATATCTCTGGTGGCATGTCAAGTACGCTGCACGACTTAAAAGCAATACCGATGGAGTAATAATATGGAACAAGGATAGTCCCAAATTAAATCTATGGCTAGTACTTATCT
The DNA here is from genome assembly GCF_001683475.1 of Chenopodium quinoa. Classification (NCBI taxonomy): domain Eukaryota; kingdom Viridiplantae; phylum Streptophyta; class Magnoliopsida; order Caryophyllales; family Amaranthaceae; genus Chenopodium; species Chenopodium quinoa. The sequence continues at coordinate 1,325,328 of NW_018743021.1, read as the reverse complement.
CTAAGATGTCCCTTCGTTTCCTCTATCCAAGATTCGGACCTACCTCTTGTAAATGAAACGGGGACCAACAAAAAACTACTACTACTCCTCCATTACATTCAATAAACTTGAATAATTTCTAGGGTTTCATACAATATATATATATATATTTATAAATAAAATCTATGTCTACATCTTTCACTAGCAAGCCCATTCCTTAATTCACTGCAAAACCCCTCAAGTAGCAACTAGCAAGTAACATTTTGTCATTGTAACATGTGAAATTTTATCATCTTACAAATTGAAATGTACACTTTTGATAATTCCATGGAAAAATAATGTTGCTCCCACTAACTATGTGCCCTTCTATTTTTTTTTTTTTTTTTTTATTACTACTACCCTTATTTGAGAAACTATATTATATATTCTAACAAATAGCTACCCAAGAAAAACAAATAATAAAGCCCTAAATTTATACATACACCCTTAAACTTCAAAAGTTCAAAACACATTTGATTATATAGCAAATGTGGAGATCATCAACTAATATGAAGGGTGTAAGTATCATTGTTAAAGAAGGAGAAGGAGAAGACACATGGGAGCTAGCTCGCGCGTTCGCCGAGGATACAAGGAGCACCATGGATACAAACTGGCCACCAAGGTCATACACTTGCACCTTTTGTAAAAGAGAATTCAGGTCAGCACAAGCTCTAGGTGGACATATGAATGTCCACCGCCGTGACCGTGCTCGTCTTCACCATCAGTCCACTGTCCAGGCCCAGGCCCAAGCCCAAGCCCGATCCATGGTGACTAGTACTAGTCCAACATCGTCTCTCTTTTATCAATTAGCTAATTGTAGAAGTAGTACTAATAATTTTGAGGTTATGCCTTCTAATAGTAGGTGTAGTAATTATATTGGTATGCAAGTTAATGAGATGTCACAAGGGGTTATTAAGGTTAATAATCATGAGGAAAGAGCACCCATTGAAGAACTCGATCTCGAGCTTCGCTTAGGACATATACCTTTACCAAGACCTTCAGCTTCACATGAGAATATTTTTGAGAAGAATAGTAATGTGTCTGTTCTTAACTTTAGATGATGATAAGATAATGTTTGTAATTTTCCAAAAAAAAAAAAAAAAAAAAATTCTAAAAATACTAATAGTAATCAATATTTAATGGTTTATAAGTAGTACATCTATAAGCTTATGTATGCTCTCTTTTTGTGTATTTAGTTTGTTTATTAATGTAAAATTTTCCAAGAGCAAGAATAGCACTTTTCTGATTGTATGTTTGAAGTTTTAAGTTTACAGATTCAAGGGTTTAATTTGAATAAAAAGTTTATAGAAAATCATTCTGATTACAGACTAGTACAGTGAATAGTCTTCAAATCAATTGAAATCTTAAATGTTCATGGTTTCTCTCATCCTTCATTCTCCGAAGATTTCCTATACAACAGTTGCATTCATTCTTCAATTATCGATAGTGGCATGGTTCAACTTTGTCATATCTTCTGAAAAATAGATCAATGGTTTGAGCTAGGAAACTAGGTTGGTTTAAATTAAAATTTATAATTGGATGAAAGATCATATCATTTGATGTGTCACATAAGTAATACTTTTTGTACAATGATTACATTGGATATATACATAATATTATAATTTATTATATACATACTGCTGGGTTTTCTTTAACAATACAACGAGTGTTATTAATTACCTAAGAAGCTAGATTACATGAAAATTCTAGTAGATTTAGTGATGAGATGTGCATGTTAGAGGAGTTATTATCAATCTCAAAAAAAAGCACAAGCTGATAGTTGATCGAAGTCCAGGATTGGTTTAAATACACTATTAGTGCACTTAACTATACATCTTAGCTCTAGTTGTTAATTTATAGACTAAAGTTGTACGTAAATCATATATCAAGCTAGTAATTACATATATAGTACATTGAATATATAGTTTTATTTGTGTACGGTTTCAAGCTGAGAAAACTTCTAGTTCTGATATACTCCATAATAAACCAAAATATACTTACCTTCTAATATTTGTGTAACGTAACAATTACATATATAGTTCGACGACAATCAATTAGGTTAAAAAGATGTTCGTATCGATTGTAATGCATTAGGTCATTTAATCTCTATGTACATGGTGTTCTTTTGTTGTGCTAAGACTAATGATTCTATAATTAGGTTTACATTCATTTCATTGAACCCCCCATTTAGGGACCCCATCCCCCCCCCCCTCCTCCTCCTCCTCCAAAAGGACCAAAAAAGAAAAAACATATATATGGAAAAAAAAAAACAATTAATTAATACATTATGTTCAGTGTCCTAATCAATGTAGATAGGTAACTATCCTATTCAAGGAGTTGTCAATTTTAGAAGGTGACAGTTTTTCTTGTTAATTTTAACACGATCATATGGATGATAAAACGAAGTAGATCGATTTAATAATACAGGTACTTTCTCCATCGTTTCCTAATAAGTTCTAGTTATTATCATAGAAGTTGATGTAATTTTGACATTATTTGTGAGACAATTACTGTCTAAAATAACAGTCAATAATAATCATCATACAACTTAGCTCCGACTACATTTGAATCCGACCGGGGTTGCACGCCTGGCTTATGATGGATGAGTCTCCCAACAAGAGATTATGTATAAGTTGAGGTCCAAATCCAAGACCATCCTTAAGCCCTACATCAAGTTGCTTAACACTTGAGCCAACTCTTGTCGGTATCAACGCCAAATACAAGTACTCCTATGAAGCTTTATAACTTGTATGCAAATGATGAAAACTAAGGTAGCACCACAAAAGTAGTAAATATAAAATTGCATGGGTTTGAGTGACCACAGTGTTGATATTGATAGAGAAGAGAAATGTTAGGATGCACTGTCCTTTTCTTTCTTTCTGCTTTTTCTGGAAGATAGCATTGCACTGTCAACGTATATTTGTCTCTAATTTGTTTTCTGCACTGCAATATCTATATATTATACATTATGAATTAGATCGAGTATGAATTCATATATCCGTGGGCATCATTTAGCTTATGAAATCATTGTACATGCATATATTATTGACAATAAATAGACATCTTTATTTTTTAATTTTTTTTTTTTATTAATGATACAATGAATAACCATGCATACACTAGAATAATACTAGATCAACTTCGACTATACTAGATATAATTCTTGTCCCGAAGTTTCACCAATGACTTTGAGATTATAATCAAGGTCAAACACGTACCGCCTAATAGATTGGACAACCAATTAAACCATTCATTAGTTCTAGCTTCTACATTATATGTATAATACGATAGATTTATTGTACATTATTCAAACTTTTTAGACAACTATTGAATGACTTAGCTTTTGCTATTTAATTACTCGTATATAACAATTTTAAAAATTAAAACTATATCATACTTTGTATTTAGTTTGATACATATGTTACGTGGTACCGATGACCAATATATTAATTTAAAGAATGGGAGTTCATTCTTGCAAGGACCACATTTAAAGTTTGAGGGTGGCAAGGCACTGGTCCTATCTATGCTTGGATATCAATGTATAGTTCCTCCAGTTTTTGCATAGTGTAATAGTTAGTTGAGAATGAAGTAATGAACCCGTCAAAAACAAACAAAATAAAAGTAATCATGAAGAACTAAAGACGAAGGCATTATATTAGTTCAATAGTAATGAATGAGAGTGATGACATATTCCTAAAAATATGTGGAAATAAATGAAAACCTTGAGAAGAAACAAGATATATAGTTGGAATGTAATGGAATTATGAACCAAAACCAAAATTTATTTTCAATTCGTTCCCAATTTGAAGTAATCATTTCGTTCATATGAAGGCATATTTTTCAGGTCATATATGTATGGTTCATTGGTTACATTGGACACTTGCATGAGCTCTGCTATGTTATGGTATTAGACTATTAGTTAGTTACTGCTTTCTATTAGACTATTAGTTAGTTACTGCTTTCTATTTGACTATTAGTTAGTTACTGCTTTCTATTAGACTATTAGTTAGTTACTGCTTTCTATTTGACTATTAGTTAGTTACTGCTTTCTATTAGACTATTAGTTAGTTACTGCTTTCTATTAGACTATTAGTTAGTTACTGCTTTCTATTTGACTATTAGTTAGTTGCATTAGACTATTAGTTAGTTACTGCTTTCTATTTGACTGTTAGTTAGTTGCATTAGACTATTAGTTAGTTACTGCTTTCTATTTGACTATTAGTTAGTTGCATTAGACTATTAGTTAGTTACTGCTATCAAATTGCAAGGGGTCGTTCCAAAAAAATAAATATTGGTTACACTTTTTTAAAGAAGTTTATTTATGTTTTGCCTTGCCTGAAAAGCCGGTTATTTATGCGGGTTTTAAGCAAGCCTACTCAGCCTGAATTTTAGTATGGCCCGGCCCAAACAAACGGGCTGATTTTAAACCCTTAGCCCAGCCTGACCCACGATCACGTATAAAAGAGAGTGAAGTGCAACTGTGGAAGTTGGCATTGATAAATTAAGCTTCAAATGTGTGCACTTATGGGCCTTAATTTTTTAATGTAATTAGCCTGGGCTAAACTTTGTGATTTATGTCAAGGCCCCTCTTGGCCTCCACCATGGTCACACTCAATTTATGATCCAAAATTCCTAGTTGCAAAAATTCACTATCAATCCCACTAAAATGTTCTTTACAAATCATTCTTAAAAATCAATCTGATCCAAAGATAGAGGGAGGTTGTATAATTAAATTGTGATTTTATGTGAATCTAGACAACTTCAAAGTGATTTAAACTTAAACCTAATATACCTTAATCTTTTACCATTCACATTTTGTCAATCTTTTTTAGTTGGATTTGACATGATTCTTATTCGATTTGTACACTTTTATTTTATTATTAATGAATTAAAATAATTCTATATGATGCATTAAACAATAGACACATATATACCAAGTACAAGACAAGTTCCATAAAAAAAAAGAAAAAAAAAAAAAGAACAAGACAAGTTTAGATTCTTTAACTATTTTGATTAATCTAAACCCGTAACATGAAAGCATCCATGATTTATGAAAATTCATCCCTTGATTTGAACCTAATTTGTAAGGTCCCAATTGAAGGCTCTTATCACAAGAATCGTGACTAGCAATGCCTGAGAGGGAAAAGGGATGAGATTTGTGCATATTAAGAATTGAACCTCACAACTTTAAGGATGTGAGACGACTTCTAAAACACTGTATCAAGAGGTCTTTCGCACTTAAACCTAATTTGTTAGCCCCAATCTTAGTGCTGAGCAACACTACCGAAAAACCGTTCTGAAAATTAGGGTAACCGATTCGACCTGTTCCGATAATTTGTTATCGGATATGGTTATTGGATATCATTTTAAAATTAACGGTTATCCCATCCGATCCGATAAGCATTTTTTTGCTTTTATTCCCTACTTAAATCTATTTTTTAAAAATCAAAACTCTTACATTACTTCATAATTAATTTATAATATCAATAATTAGTAATATTATTAATAATTTGGTCAAAATCATATGATATTGTTGTAAATTAGTGGTAAATTATATCATAATAACTACATAATTAAGTTTAATTATCATTATTGGATATCTTATTGGATACCGATAACCGATCCGAAAATCCGGGTACCCAGGTAATGGATATCACTTTTAGGGATTTTGATTATCGGGTACCCGAACCGTTAGTACTAATAGTATGGGTACCCGTCCCATGCTTACCCCAATAATGACCAATCTAACCAACCCATTTCACAAGTCGACTTATGTCAAGTGCTTAATAAGCACAATTACACAGTATAGTCTGTATAGACTGTACAGTCAATGAAATTACTCCTATAAACGATTTACTTGCGTTACAAAAACTCCTTTGCTTACAAAAAACACCCTCCATTTTGCTTCCCTAAACCAGTCTTTCTCTTCCGTGCTCTCATAGTCTCTTCTTCAATGGCACCATCATCAGAATTAGATCAAACACTTGGAGAACTAAACAAAGAATCATTCGTCAATCTCTTAACCAAATTAATTGGCGAATCCAAATACTTACAGAACAACCCACCTGAATTAATCCCAGAAGAAGACAGGGTTGTCAACCACTTACTTGAGATTCTCTCTCCTCTTTCCACCACCACCGGAGGTGGGCCCCTCATCATCAACCATGCAACTTACTACCCGAAAAGAGGAAACCTTATTGTTGAGTATCCGGGTACTGAACCCGGCAAAGTTGTCTCCTTTGTGGGTTGTCATATGGATGTTGTCACTGCTAATCCTTCTGATTGGGTATTGATTCTTCTCTGTATTTGATTATTTTGTTGATTAAAGTTTAGTTTTTGCGAAAGTTTGGAACTTTTTGTTTCTGGGGTTTTGTTTTTTTGCTTGATTAAGGTGTTAATTGATGTTAATGTTGTGTTTCTAATTGAGTGTGTTAGATTTATATGAAGTTCTGTATGTATAATTTGATTTTGATTGAAATTTTAATGATTGCTCATGAGATTGTTCTATGAATCTGTTGCTTCTGTATAAAGTTTGCTGGGATTTTTTTATTGGTCTGAATCATGGTGCTACTTGATGGCTTGATGCTGCCTTTTCTGGTAAAGGATGCTATTTTATTGAATTTGAATTGTGAGGGTCAAGGGAATTGGTATGAGGTGCTGAAGTAATGTCAACATTTGAAGATGCAAGCAAGATTGTTCTTACTTTGTGTTTGTCCTGTGTGAATATCTGCAGTCTTGGAGTTTTGACTATGAGTCAATTAAGGTGGTCGATTCGATGATTGACCTCTCGGGGTAGCATTGATCACAACCCTTGTCCAATTTCAAATGTTTAATGTATCCCAATGGATTAATAGCTAATGGGTAATTTCGACTTTGGCTAAAATCGAGTGTATCGATTGTCTGTAAAATGTCACTTCATTTATGCTCTGTGGTGACTCAGTTGCCTTTAAATCAGGGGGCTAAATGAAAACAATCTTTTTGATGCTATACTAATAAGGGTAAAAGAGCCACTTTAGGCTGTATACATCTGATTTGCCCAGGCAGAAGCCTCATTAGAGGCATTGCCATAACATATGGTTTGAGTGTTTGACTTAATGTGTATTCTTCATAGTTTCTACTTTAAGGATTATGTTATTTGAACCTGGGTATTTGTCCAAATGGCATGCTTGGCTATTTTGTGAAAAAATACCATATTTTTGGTCCATATTATGTATCAAGTGTTCATATCCATGTAAGATTGTCGAATATGGCATGGCCCACATGGGAATAGTCCGGGTAACATAATCCAAGGCTTAAGGTTTCTAGTTTCCATTCCAAGGTTTAAAAGGATTTATGAATTTCTTACCTTTCTCCCTTTCCACTAGTCTAACACAGAGTGTATATAATTACTCGAGTCACCAAATTAGCTTATCTGCCTCACTTGTGATATGAATACATACTTTAAATCTTTCTTGAGTCTTGACCAGTCTTTAGGTGAGAGACTAAGGTTTATTGATTATATTTTCAAACTTTCTTGGAAGCCCCTTGTTCAGGCTTCATTGCTTGAGTTGGTTTTGGTCTTTAATAATACTTATGGATTGATTTGTAGGACTTCGATCCTTTCTCATTGAGCATCGATGGTGATAAACTTAGGGGTCGAGGGACTACAGACTGTTTGGGACATGTTGCCTTGGTAGCTGCATTGATGAAGAAGCTAGGGGAGGCAAAACCAAAATTAAAGTCTACTGTGGTTGCGGTCTTCATAGCAAATGAGGAGAACTCAGCTATAACAGGCATTGGTGTTGATGCTCTTGGAAAGGATGGATTGCTTGATAAGTTGAAGGGAGGTCCACTGTATGTGTCCCTCGGCCATGATTTGTAACATCACACATATGATGTCCTCATGTTTAAGCTTATGCTTAACCTATGTAATCCTTTATATTTTCTTCAGGTTTTGGATAGACACAGCTGATAAACAACCTTGCATTGGTACTGGTGGAGTGATACCATGGAAATTACAGGGTGTTGGAAAACTTTTTCACAGTGGCCTTGCACACAAGGTATTTTTCATTATGAAATATGCATAATTTTGGATATATTCATAATATTTGACTGGTATGAATTTTCCTTACATAATACTACTATGTGAGCATCTTCACCTTGTAGTATGTGTTCAGGTTTTAGGACCCTTATTGAGTGTCTCAGCTCTCATGTCTTTCAAAACATTGAATCTGACTCTCTAGGAAATAAGTCAATATGGAGTAGAACTAGATGAGACGGAAGGATTCTGACTTTCTGAGTCCACCTTCTTAGTAGTTGCCTTGTGACCAGTTATATTCTACAATCTAATTTCTCAATCTTTGCGATAGATTTTTTGCTAAAATCTTCTGATTTTCATGCTAGAGTTGATTTTGTTTGCAATTCATCCTACAATGTCAGATGAAGTGTTGGAGATTCTAATTTGAAATTCCTGATTCTTTGGTTTACATTCCTGGTTCTTTGGTGCTTTGAGATAAACTTGAAGTTTTTTTTTTCTTTTTTTTTTTTTGAGAGATAAGAAATTAATTTACTACAAACTTTCTGGTGCTATTTTCTTATTTAACCATTTGAAATTCTCTATTTGGAGAGCATTTCTGTAATTTTTGACATCTAGACTATTCCACATTTTAGAACGTCTGGTCTCATCCTCCTTTTGTACCTAGCCTATTGTCGAGGTCTTCATGTAGGTGGTTATGAAAGTCTTATTCCAATCCTTTTACATTAATTTGTCGATTGAAGCTATATTAGATTAACAAGCTGAGTAAATTATGCGCAGATTTTGCATAAATTGAAAGTCTTTGAACTGAATCTTGTTACCTCTTTGTTAAGTATTTCTGTCTGAATTAGCTGGTTGCTTCATATTGTAAACACTTACCTGGAACATCTTAACATCTAATGTATTTCAAGGATGTCATTTTTTTTGAATTCAATGTTGGAGTTTGTGTAATAGCCAGCTGTGTGATTATTGTTGCATGGAATTAGTCGTCGCCTATTGACACTATTGAGTACTGAAGATGATGAAAAATGATTAACCTTTTATTACACATTCACATACTCCATCATAACCCCCTTGGTATAGTATTTATTTAAATTAATGAAGGTAAGTACTAGAACAGGGGTTCATTTCTATACAGACAGGCTGTAATGTATTTCTAGGTGATGCTGGGAGAGGTACAAAGTTCGGTGTAGCGAGTTCAGATATGAATGTTTCTGGAAGCATATTGCCAATCTTCATCTAATATTTTGTGTTATTGAAGCTGCTAAGAATAGCTAAACCAACTCTATTTCGAAAGAGATGGGAAGCATTTTGGTACAATATCTTGTAGTTGTAGTTTAACAATGTTGCTTGTTATTATGATGCAATCCACTTTTTAATAACCCTCCCCAACCAAACTTAAATAATAGATGCATATTGTATATGCAGGCAGTAAATGCTATGGAAATGACAATGGAAGCACTTAAGGAGATACAGTTACGATTTTACAAAGATTTTCCTCCACACCCTGAAGAGAAACGCTATGGATTTGCAACCCCATCAACCATGAAGCCCACTCAATGGGTTTGTAAGTGCTGGTCTTTGAATTCCTGATTTTTGTATGGAAACTGGCTGATAGTCTTGCTGATGTGTTATTGATGCTTGACTTTCTTGCTGATTTTTGTTGTTTCAGATCCAGGAGGGGGTATCAACCAGATCCCTGGCGAGTGTACTATTTCTGGTGATGTCAGGTATATCACGGTTTTTCTTAATCAGTGCTGACTTTGGTGGTGTCCCTTTTTCTCTGTGAAACATTGATAAGAGAGATGTCTCATTAAGCCTTATTTTTTATTTGCAGGTTAACTCCCTTTTACGAGTAAGCACAACATACTCATGCTATTGTGTCTTTTAGTTTTATCCTCAAACTAAACTTTGCTGCGTTGCTCTACTTGCTTTGCCTTCTTCAACACCAATGGGTTCTTTTTGGGTAGAACAGTGATTCAGATGTCTTGTACTTGTTTTTGTTCCTTTGCAGTGTTAATGACTGTATGAAAATGCTTCAAGAATATGTCGATGACATAAATTCTAACATTGAGAAGCTAGATACGAGAGGACCAGTTTCAAAATATGTGCTACCTGATGAAAACATAAGGGGAAGGTTTATACCTCTTCATTTTATCTTATGTTAGTATAATTTTCCTCGTGTTTGTGGTAACTAACATCTGCTGTCTTTACCAGACTCACAATAACTTTTGACGAGGCCAACAATGGTGTGGCTTGTGATCTTGATTCTCGTGGTTTCCACGTCTTATGCAAAGCTACTGAAGAAGTTGTTGGTCATGTTAAGCCATACTCCATCACTGGAAGTTTGCCACTGATTCGTGATCTAAAAGTGAGATTTTTATATACTTGTAATTTTTTTGCTATAATTTTTAGTTATTGATTTCTGTTATGTCATCATGCATTGATATGCCTATTCTGTTTCAGGATGACGGATTTGATGTTCAAACAGCAGGATATGGTAACTTTTCTACAATGACTTGCTTATTATGCACACAGTTGGTCAAAAAAGTCTTGTTCTTACTACAAATTTACTCATTTTGTTAAATAATGGCATGATAGCTTTTTTTTTTTGCTCTTGACTGCATATCATATAATTGAGCCATACATCTTTGTCATGGTGAATTCTTTTGAGTTAAAGACTAGTCAAAATCATGAAGAGAAGATTTCTAGATATATATATATAGACACCATTTAGTAGTAGTGCTACAATTTATCATTTGGTTGACACATAAATATGGGAATTGGATGACAATGAAGTTGTTTTGTTGACAAAAGCATAAGAAGTTGCACTTTGTGGGAAATTCTGCTTCCCTACATCTAACTCGATGGAAACTGTTGCTTACCTAGCTCCATAATCCATTAGGTAAGTGGAACTTCAGTTGGGATGTTGGTCAATCAAACAACTCTTTTACTCTTCTTTGGAGTCAAAGCTCTAAGGTTTTTTAACTTTTAGAGAATTGTTACTTCCAACCAAACACCTCTAGATGTTATGGTAGCCCAATAGAAACAATTTTCTTCTCTCTGTATGTTAGAGTGGCTGCTTTGTTCTCTCTTGCATTAGCCTGATAGTATTGGTCAAATTTCAGTCCTGATGTGCACTTGCTATCAGTAGTCTTTAACTATCAGAAAATTCATTGTGAATGTGAGTGTCTAATAAGATATCTGTGCCTTACAGGTCTAATGGCAACTTACCATGCCAAGAATGAATACTGCCTTCTGTCGGACATGTGCCAAGGCTACCGAGTCTTTGCTAGCGTTATTGCACAACTAGAAGACTGACTTCCTGCGGATTATATTTGCTCTGGATTTTAAAAGTTTTCATTAATGCTCAAGACATGGATATACATTTACTGTTAAATAACAGTCATAATAATAAGTTCATTTATAAGAATGGATTGAGTTTAATCATGTAACATTCCATGTGTTAAAGTAATATGGTCATCAGTAAATCAGTAGTATTATGCTTCTGTCAAAACTTACAGAATTGAACCAAAATGATTTTGCATGGATAGCCAAGTGGTTCAACTGATCCAGCCAAGCTCGGTTTCTGCTTGGTCAGATCCTGGTGGGTGACCCAGTGGATTGCATGGGTATCAAGTGGGTAAACGGTTCGGCCACCCCGGCATTAGTCTAAATGATTTATCCATTAATATTGACGAAAGACCATTTTTTTTCAACTAAAAGTTTAGGTGCTCCGAATGCACTTTCCAAAAATTGCATGAACTTTCCAAAAATTGCATGATACAGACAGTTATGTCATAAGCTTAAGAAGCCATATATGTGCAGGAAAGTATAGTATCATAGAAGACACTCGCTAAATGTACATTTTATTACAAACCCTTTGTAGTTACTTCTAGTTTGTATATTTCATTTCATCTATCTATCGTATACAGTATAGTATAGCTATATATACACACTCTATACTACTCCAATTATAGTTCCTGTGATATTAATCATAAAACTGAGGATCTATTTAGAGTCTACGGTAGTGATATACAGTTTTGTGTAAAGGTAACTAGCAAACCTCAAAAAAGGTTCTTCCTTTCTGAATTTAGCTGCTGGATTCTCTGGCGTAACCTGTGTCGATGATCATGAATTTTCCATAAACCATGTCCAAGAACAACTGCAGAGTATATCCCGTGTGTGATGATAGGTGCAAGGATGTTATTTGTCTGAGGCAAACCAAGAAGAAAAAGTTACAAATTTGTTGGACAAATCTAACAAACATGTCAAACACACAAGTGAATTGAAGAGCTTACTTGGATCCACTCAAATCCAAGGTAAAGTGCCAAAATTCCTTCCAAGAGGGGTGAGTATATCCTTTTCATTTGCCTCCGCTCATACCAGGCTGCATAATGAACGCATATGAGCAACGAAATAAATTCAATTACACATTGTTATGGATTAATTTTAATTTTATTGGTAGCACAACCAGAGAACCTAAATCAGGATCGTCTCTAAAGCTGAAAAGGTAAGAGAATTGAACAAGAATTGAGAACTACCGTGCATCACAGATACTTTATGTAATCAGCTGAATGCATTATCAAAGTCAAAAGGAGGGAAGAAACCAACCTGCAAAGAGCTTCTTCAAATCCTCACGGCCAGAGCGAGATTGTAAAACAGGTGCTACTACATATGTAGGATCTGAAATAAAACAAAGAAACTTCCAAGATTATAATAAGATGATAAATTATATCCATGAACCTCTCTTGAACAAGGACAGTGAGAAATTACCTTTTGGTGATGCGGCTATATAATATAGAGAACCTGTAAGGGCAGCTGTGATGACTGCAGCAAATGCCTGGGCAAAAGGTACTAGTGGGGGTAGCACACCAGTCTACATATTGAATTACAGGGTAAGGTGAGATAGTATGTCAAGTCAATATAGAACATTAGATCTATGGCAGAATAGACAAGAAGGAGAGGTTGTTACCAGAGCGGCCACTCCCCGAACATCAGTCACCAAGTCACTGCTTCTAAGGAATATATCAGCAAGAGCACCCTATAGCATCAACATATAACTGTTTAAACTTCACAGCACAGGCTAGAAGTGTACAGGTTTAAACAACATTTTGGATGTTTATCCGAGGGTTTATTTAAGGCCTCTTCTAATAAGCTAAGATGTGTCCTTATGATTTAATTAACGCGGGCAACTATCACTAGCTACTATTCTCTTTTATGAAGTTGAAATTTTTGTTTTAATAGTGTTTATTCAATCTTAAAGGCTAAAAGTTTCACATGTTTTGCAGAAGATATAACTATATTTCTACTCCCCAATATCCATCACAAAGTGGCAGCATTCCCTAAATGGAAAATTACTACTGGTTTTATTTGATAAAGAAATTCAAAATGGTTGAAGACATTTACTAACCTGGACAGCAGCTCTATAGAAGAGTTCCTCACCTACTGAGCTTGCTGCAACAATGAGTATAAACTGCAAAATTGATTATATTATTAGTCAAAACTTCCAACAGTTTTTTTCACATATCACATGTTTCTCAATTTAGCAAGTCTTCTAATTCTAAAAGTTGCTAAATCATCTACCTGCCATGGTGACATTCCATAGAAGAAGCTTCGTAGTTCCTCATCCTCCACATCCCTTATCGCACGAGCATGGGGTGATAGCTTCACCACCTCGTCCTACAGCCAGTTAACATAAGCCATTAGGAAATTAATTATGAAAAGGTGAACATGACAAAATTAAAAACATCTAAGCCAGCGATTATATATACAGAGTAACATATAGCTAGCCTCAGGCTCATTCAAAGGGAAAGTCATAAGACATACATCTAATATAAATAGAAGAGCCATAATTGGAGGAGTAGCATATCCAAGTCCTTGAATAATGGCATCAAATGACGGTTGGAAACCACCAGAGCTGTCTATTCCGGAAAGTGAGCATATGAACCTCCCAGCAAGAGCCATAGCACCATATATGCCTAATGTAAGCAAAATCACACACAATTATCACTTTTATCAGTACATCAAACACATTTTTCTGTCACATAATTTGATAAAGCGAACCATCTTTCAAGTATAGAAGGAAATCCATAAGGCATACTGTGCAAATCTTAAGTGACAAACACTATGGCACCACATTGCTTGCTAAGTTGCTATGTCATAAAGTCTACTTTACAGTCCAACATAATACTTCATACGACTGTACTTATCATTCCACTTTAACTTACCCATGTTGGGTGCTCAGCAATGTAACATGGATATGTACAATTGACATATGATTATGGACCAAAAGCATGAAATTTTACTACCTCCGTTACATATTATTTGCAACGATTTGACATAAAGTAGAGAGGAAAAATATCTAATCGTTGCAAATAATATGTGATGGAGGTAGTACTTAAATAGCGAGACTGACATCAAGAAACATTGTCACATGTAATTATGTCCAACACAAGTAGTCGAGTCAGAGTAACATATCATTATAGGGAACAAAAATCATTACAGTGTACAAGGATAAAGGATTACTTATAAGATACTATGTACAAATTAGATTCGAATAAAGAGGAATAGAGGATCACTGTATGGAAAAATTCGCAGAAGTGATGGTTAACCCAATCATTTACTTAATAATTTATTTTTTTTCTTCGTTTGAAATTCATGTGATTATTCACCTAAAAGCAACTACAAAAAGAAATTGAGCCTCCCAAGAGTCCCAACAATTTAAAGGAACAACAAAGTGACAATAAAAGGATGATATTGACAAAACAACTTTCTATATTTTCCCTCATCCACCCTTCTTTCTGGTAAACTTTTATGGAGCATAACAACTTTGTTTAAACAATTTAGGTAATGGAATTCATTCTCAAAACCTACTACACGGCTACACCTAATTATCTCATTATAATTCATAAAATTTATACCCAAAACCTTGTTTACATCATTACCCTTTTATTCCATTGTTCGGGTCGTGGTACCAAGGACCTCACATGGAATTTAGTTTACATCATCACCCATTGTTCGAGTTGATAGTACCAAGACCTCATATCAAATTTCGTTTACATCATTACCCTTTAATCCTTTATTGCTCTCTTAATCCAATTAATGAATGAAAAGGTACAATTTATAAAAATTTCTAATTATTAACATATATACCTTTTTTTTTACAACAAACATATATACCTTGTAACATCAAATAAAAATAAATTACTTAAAATTAAAACAACCACACATAAAAAAAGAAAAACCCCAGATAAAAAAAGTTACCAATTCCATAGCTAAGTCTCACAACAGCTCCAATCTTGTCCCAAACAGGAAAATCAGCAGAAGTAGCACTAGCAGCATCTCCAAAGCTCTGATTAAATGTGGTAACTTCCATTGTTGATCTGGTATACCCTACTCCACCACCGTCTGATCTTTCAATCCCATCAACCCCATCTCTCCTTCTACTACCAGGGTCCACTGAACCCCTCACAACACCAGCACCATACTTGAACCTCCTCCTGCAAAGGGTTGACTTAGGGAGAAAAAAGTCAAAGGAGAGAGACCCAAATCCATGATTATAAGCCTTAAACGACGTCGTTGGAGGGTGTGGAGCTCGGTAAATCAATGGCAGTGACTCCATTAAAAGGGGGAAAACAGAGGAAACCTTATCAGAACAGGGTGAAGTTGTGGTTAATTGGCATAGCGTATTAACTTATTTGTTGATGAATTGAATAAAAATGGGGTGAATTCGCAAATGGGCATTTTTTAATAAAGGATTTGGAAGTAGCGGCTGAGAGAGGAGAGAGGAGAGAGAAAGAGAGTGGAGTTTGTGAATCTGTGGTTAGTTTATGGTAATGGAGGTTCAAATGTTAATGGTGACAAATGGGAATTTTGAGAGGATGATATCTGTGGTGGCCTGTTAATGTTTGCCAAGTGGAGATAATGATTACCTTACTAATTGCTGCGTTATACCCGTCAACTAAAACTCTTTTAATACAAACATGGTTGTTTATAAAGTGATTAGGACCTTAGGGATGTCGATTCGGACGGTTTGGTTATGGGTCGGGTTGAAAACTTTCGGGTTGAAATAAAAGGTTCTTTGATTGACAATTATGATGAGCTCGTTTAGTTCAATTATTTCAATTCAACTAAGGGATGTAAACAAGGCGGGTTGTATTCGACTCAAAATTAGAATAGGGTCTAGTTTATATGTAGTCACTAGTCCGGTAATAACAAATTCAGCTTCTTATTGGCATGGCCATAAGCAAGTTGGGATAATCAATAGCGGGTTATAATGGGTATGTAGGTTGGAAATCTTGGAATTGGTTTTTAATAGATGGTTACGAGAGTGTTTGGTTAGTGATTTTTTTTTTAATAGTCTTTTAACTTTATTTTTTAGGCAGATAATAAAATACGGAGTAATAATAAGTGCAATACCTTCACTTTAAAAGTAAAAAAATATTAGGGATTATTAAGTTCAATCAAGTGTGAATAAAAGGTGGACTCAAGGTTAGTCATCATATCTAATAATTTATGTGGAACGAACGCACTACATTGTCATCATGTGACAATACGCTTAATCAATCAAAGCGGGTAACCGGGATTTAAAATGGTGACAATATTTTTTTCATACTCAATGCATGTAAAAATCTTGCATAAGTAACTCATAGGGTATTTGAAAATGGATCAAGAAATAGAAAAAATACGATACTGAAATGATACACTACATAAGAATTGTCCTTTTACTTTGAGTCAGTTCGGTCTAGATGATACCATGCATTGATGCATGTATTAATTAGTAAAAAAGATAAATTATATTTAACCTTGGTAAAAAAAAATATACAAAGTATATACATAGTATATATGTACTAATCTTGGTGCACGCCCTTCTGTTCCATATATGGATCCAAACGTTCTGCTTGGTGAGTTGGGTCCCGTCAACAACCTACACAAGGCAGCACACGTAAACTGCCCTCGGAGGTGGCTCGAGGAACCCCCCTTCGAAGTTTAAGTTAGAGAGTGTTTAGAGAGAGAAAGTGTACTTAGAGAGATATAGAAAGTATAATAACTTGAGTGTCTAACCTCCTTTCCGTTGTACTTTACCCTTTATTTATAGGCGTACTATCTCCTACGTGGAGGATTCAGCCTGGTCAGCCCTACGGGCTGACTCCACCGAGCTAACAAGCCCCTCCTGGCTGTTCTCTCGGCAGTGAGTGCGCACCCTGGGGGTGATTTGAATTTATTAAGGAATAAGTAATAATAACGGAGTATCTGAAATAAGTTGAAGAAAACAAGTC
The DNA here is from genome assembly GCF_001683475.1 of Chenopodium quinoa. Lineage (NCBI taxonomy): Eukaryota > Viridiplantae > Streptophyta > Magnoliopsida > Caryophyllales > Amaranthaceae > Chenopodium > Chenopodium quinoa. The sequence continues at coordinate 1,308,015 of NW_018743021.1, read as the reverse complement.
CTTAATAAATGAAACTAACGGCTCACGGTGAGCCACTAAGTATTATTTGATCGTCCATGAGAAGATATCGCTAAAATTATAGCGAAATATTTTTTTTTATATTCTTGTGAGGCATACCAAATGAGACTCACTCCTGAGACGTTTGGAATGCCTCATACTTAAACCTATCAATTTTCGACCCGACTTGCAAATCCGATTCGAATTTAACCCGTTTTGTGGGTCTTGAACAAAAAATTTTGACCCGTAACCCGATTTATTCGAACCCGTTTGACCCATAAATTTATGGGTAAAATCCGATCCGAACCTGACCCGTCGACCCAATTTTATGTTTTTTTTTTAAAAATACATTTATTTTGAAAATTAATATTTGTTTATTGATTAAGTTTGATTGTTTGTCTACCATCGAATATTCATTTCACATCTTTTATTCTTATTTAACTATTTCCTATAACTCTTGCTTACATCTACACCAATCACCTCTTACACCACTTATCGACCCACACTAATTGCATCTGGATAACCCACATCACCGTCATGTCACCGATTAACATGCATGTCTAGTGATATTATGTCAAAAGAGATATTGTACGTATATACTGCACACATATAATAATGTTGTCCTCCTCCTTAAATTTTGGATGTTTAAAAGTTTTATTATTTTTAATTTTATTATCATTTTTTAGTAGTTTGGAATTGATGTGCTTTGGTGAAATGGTGACGATTTAAATTATGTAGAATGTTATGTCTAAAAATAATATAGTGAAAATCGATTAAAAATTCAGGAAAAAAAATTTGAAAAATTATGTAGTAGTAAATAAGCTTGAAAAATCATACGATTCTAAAAATAAGCAAAAATAATTTTATACTCATTGGGTTGATCTGAATCCAAAACTTTGGTTTAGGGGTTGAATATTTCTCTACCCGTGACTCACAGCGACTTGACCCAAAGACCGGGGTTACAAGAAATAACTCATAAAAAAATCCTCTTTTGGGCCCCACGCTACAAATTTTCATACTCTCTCCGTTTCATATTAATCACAATAATTTCTTTTTTCACCCGTTTTATATTAATTGCAACACTTTTACATTTAGAAAGGAACCACCATTATTTTATAATTTTTCTATCCCACAAACCAGACTTTCACAAATATTTTATTACTCTGTATTTCTCTTTCCTACCATTCCCAATTTCTCATCACTTAAGCTATTTTTTTATTTATTATTTTTCTATCTTACTATACTTTATACTTATATAAAAAAAACTTTTTTAGACTACAACTTATAAATTTTCTTAAACTTTGTAAACATCCTAATATTGCGATTAATACAAAACATTGTCAAAACCGATGGAGTAAACTTTTTAAACACACTAATGTTGCATTTAATTTAATATAAAATGAAGGGAGTATCTAAATTTAAAAAATATACTTTGTAAAAGGGATAGAATTATACATTGACAAAAATAAAAATAAAAATAAAAATAACCCAAATAAAAAATACTTGGTACGTGGCAATTGATAAGTGGTGATAAAATCATGCAGTAAACAAGAGAATGTATGCGAGCCACTAATCAAGCAAACAAGCGTCGTATAGTAAGTACGTGTACATTGGATATTTTTTGATTCAAGTGCCCTATAACATTTTATAAAGTAGTTCTAGTATTCTCTAGAACTTGTCTAGCTTCGATATCGCATGCAACAACATCAATTCACTACTTCTCATGATTGTTTTTTGGACCTCTAGATTCGAGCTTCTTGTGGTACATATGAAGATATTATCATGATTATTAAAGTGTAACCCATTGAAAATATCTACTCGTATTGATTTTATGATAGTTTAAGCATATATTGAATTTCGATAGCAAAATATATAATTGAATTTATTTGCAGCTATATTATTATTTCCTCTGTTTCATCTGTTTTTTAATACTTGAAAATATCGCATTAAATTATGAGGGAGAATGAAATTAAAAATAAATAAATAATGGCAAAACCCTATCATGTTAAATAATTTGCAATTATTTGAAGTATGATTAAGACAAGTGTTTGAGATTACTGCTTCTATAATAACTATAAAGTATGAGAACTATTTGACGTTCATATATCAATATGATTTGGTATATTTATATATAATTTCATGTATCATACATATGCATTTGTTATGCACTATGACATGCTTGTATACTTTATACGGAATAAGACTTATAATGTCGAGTAGCAAAAGTAGTTCATAGTGAATACATAGGGTTTAAGTTAATAAATAGAAATTTAGGGTTTGTTTTGATTTATTGAACTGAGCTGAATTGAATTATTTATGAGAGAAGGAAATTAGGAATTACAGTGAACTGAATAAAAATTAAGCTCATAAGAACAAATCCTCGGTTATAAAGCTACTATTTCAATAACGTTACATTATGATATGTGGTTATTTGTTTTTGATAGAGGGAACATCATTCATTCATTATATAATTAGGCGATCACCTTTTTTAGGGCTTTCTACAATTTATTTATTTTTTATTTTTTTATTTTTTTTATGGGATAAACTTACGTTGTTGCTTGCACACATATAGACATACACAAATATAGTTATTCTACAGTAGGAGTGTTATGGTTGTTCACTAGTACCAAAAAGTAGAAAAATGTGAAGCTTTACATTTTTAAACAAACACGTACATTGTTGCTTAATCTAATAAGTAATAGTCTTTATAAGAAATCACCTAAAAAATTAAGATAGACTTATAAGAGAAGGGAAATAATTTGCTAATTGTATTTAGAATTTTGTGTCGTTGCTTTATCAAATGGCTAAGGATTTCGTATCAATTCCCACAAAATTTTCACCGGTGTTTTAGTAATGTTGCAAAGCCCAAATTATAAGCCCAATTCACAACTATATTACATTTACAGCTAATGACATTCTAGAAAGTGCTGCGAAACTGTGGGCAGAGAACATAGTGTAATTATTGATATCGGAATCCATTTTGATGTGAAAACCTCAATAAAATCTCATCCGATATTGGATTTAATTGACTCTATCCTATCTTTTGTAATTAAGTAGAAAATCAACAATTAAAGGTAAAACAACTAATACTTAGGGGATATAAAGCTACTCCAAAAACCCTCTTATCATCCCCCATTCCTTTTATATTAAAAAAAATGTACCAATTCTTGGAATTCAAAATTTGCCAAATGTGTTATATGTGTCAATTATTTATATAATTAAGTAAAACTTTAAAAAAAGAGAGAGCGTGTAGTTGTAGATGATGCATGAAGATGAAGCAAACTACACGTTGCTGATGATAGAGAGAGAAAAATTAGCATAGAAAAATTGAGTCTTTAGTTTATTTGATTGGAGGAAAATACAAGAAAAAAAAACAAATATAACAATCATAATATATAAAAAGGTCAGTCTTCTCCCTTAATATTTTCTCTGTTATTTCAGTGTGATGAAGAAGAAACATCAAAAGTTTAAACCACTCCGAGAGCTGTATGATCGTGACGTTACCCTTTTGAAATCCAAGGCATGTTTTCTAATTCCAATGTCTTATTTGTTTTATGATGATTTTTATTCAATCTTCAGGGGTAGATTTTTCTGGGGTTTTTGCATGTTTCTGGAAATTTCGTGACTTTTGGGTTAAGATTTCATATCTGGGGTTTATTTTATTGTGAAATTGTGTTGGGTTTTGATATGGGAATTTGACGTTTAAAGGGTTTAATCAATGTGAAATTGTTAATTGTTTGAATTCCATTTTCATGAAAATTGATTGAAATGGTATAAAAATGCGAATTTTTTTTGTGGGGCGGTTTGTTTATTAGGTTTTTAATCAGAATTCTGTGGTTTATTATGATGGTTAATCGTGTATTTGTTTTATGTATGATTATGCTTGATCAATGAAATAATGGTGGATGCTGCACGTGTTATTAGTATAATAAAGGCAGAATTATGATTTATATGGGGATTTGGGAGATTAATCAATGTTTAATTGTTAGTTTAGGGTCGGAGGATGAAGCTGAATGAATTGGATCATGATTAATCATGCTGTAAATAAGAATGATTATTGTCGACTCTGTGTTTTGTATATGATGGATTGGTGGTATGCATTCCGCAGTCGAATAACCTTGTAAAGGTTGAATCTTTTGTGTTATTCCATTATACTAGAATTTCGAGGGTTTTAGCAATTATGTTTTTGATTATTTGCATCAGGAATTAGGTGCTTGTTGCTTAACTGAGTAATGCTTCAGGTATATGAAAAGGAACCCTTGTTTAGTTGTTTGTCTCGTGTATTCAACTCGTTGATGTTTCGTGTTTGATTCTTTTCCTCCCGAAAAACCGCATTTGAATTTATAAGCCTTTATGTGAATTTATTTTATGGCAATAGCATTTGGCAGTTCTTTTTGTAGCTTTCATGAGATAAGCTTCTCTGAGGTGTTCATATTCTGTAAAACTTCTTGGCAATTTCCTGCCTAAGAAGCTGAATTTTTATTTTATTTTACCCCCAAGTGCATACCTGGTGGGTGTCTGAAGTATGCATATATGGTTTTAGACGCCAAGGGGCGGGCTTGCTTAATCGTTACGTGGCTTATATTTTTGAATTTTTGATTTTCCGATATGATATATGGACTACTTATTAGTTGTTTGTCGACCTTGCTCCAACGAGTTTATCTTTCTACATGAGTACTTCTAGTCTTACTTAACAGTTTGTATAAATTTGTAAATTGTCTAGCATTGCTTTAACTGCTTTCTGCCTAATTGTGCAGTAACTTTATCTATCTATAATAATTATCCGGTAGAATCTGAATAATATCAAGAATATATTTTTCTAGTGGAATTCTTGTTAAATTCAAATGTCAATCTTTATGCCTTTTCATGCCTTCCTGGTGAACATTTTCTAGATTTAATTCTGAAATTTGCAAACAGGACGTTGACTTGTTGAAAGCCTCTCCGGAGTCAACTATAGATCAAGCTTTAGTTGTTGATCCTTCTCAGGATAGAAAAGGCGATAGTCACGGGAAGCTATCCAGTAGTGAAGTGAGTAACATACCTTCTACTTCTTGCCAGAGCTCATTTTCTGACGACCTTCAGAGTTTGGACTCTCTGAAATCTCCTGGTTACTCTAAAGATTTGCCAATGCTTCAAATTGCAATTACTTCTCAGACTACAGTAAAACGTCAGGATCAAGATGTTTTTGACTGCCAAGGGGACAACAGCTCTTGTATAAGTAAAGACGATGGTGCAGCTATGATTAGTAGTGATCAATATGGTGGTGAAGATCACAAAATAGTTACATCCCGAGCAGTTTCAGTTAGTAGCCCCTATCCTGATGTTTTGGAGAAATCTTTGAATGTTCTGTCTATTAGTAAAGGTTCCCCAATTGCCAGCACACAGGATCCCTGTCTTCAAAACCAGAATTTAATGCATGAGGACAGAGCAGATGAACCAGATGAATTGGTGGATGTATGTTTTTTTGTTAATGTTTACTCTATCTTTTCTTTTTTGGTGTGTGTGTGTGGGGGGGGGGGTGGGGTGGGTGGGGGAATTTAGTTGTCTCACTATTTTGAAACATAGTACTTGTAAGAAAAAGCTATTGCATAAATTGTTTGGTGGGTTTCTATTCTTGTAAGGTCATTGTGTCTGAACATGTTGAATTAGATTAATTAATCTCGCATAGTTCTCTTGTTTGTCATTTTAGTACTAAGAAGTAAGAAGCTGGCATGTTCTGTGTCAAATTGGATTTCGGAACTGCATCTGCATTTTTGGGACGGTTTACTGCATCTGCTTCTTTGCCATATTGTTCAACTGGTAGGAAGAGTCGGGTTTCATAGTTTGCCATTCCGGATATCTGCAAAAGTTATTACAAGCATTGCCTCATCATAGTAATGGATTACCTACATAAACTTAAATTGGATATAATCTATGTGTATAAGGTTCTAACTCAATTCAAAGCTTTTAAATTCTCTTCATTGAAACTAATAGTGAATATTTTCAAGTTTTTATCAGGTACATCTACTGTGGATTGTGTACATATTGCTGGAACTCAATTCAGAGCTTTTAGCTGGCCTATGCTAATAATTAAAAATAAAAAATAAAAACTTTGCAAGTCGTGCTCTAGGGTGTTAGCTATGGACGTGTACATGTTGCTGCAAAATATTGGGTCTACGCTGTCTCTAACCTAGACTCCTGCCCCTCTTCTACTTATTTTATATGTGACCTTACATGCATGCATGCATTTTTTGTGCATTTGGTACCAGCTGCCAGCACCCTGACTAAGGTTGCCAAGTGCTTAGATGATATCTTGTGTTTCTTAGAAGTTCTTCCTGAAGTCACGAGTTCTTGTTATCTGAATTGTTGCTACTTGATTGAGTCATACTTGTGTGTGGATTACTGGATTGACATAGCTTGTTCCATTTTGTATAGGTAAGAATATGTGATATTTGTGGTGATGCTGGTCGAGAGGCATCACTTGCTCTTTGTAGCAAGTGCAGTGATGGAGCAGAGCATATGTAAGTGATCATATATATACGTATTTTGTCTTTTAACATAATTGAAATTCCTGCAAAGCATTTATGATGATGCCCCTTTTTGCATTTTGTTTATACCATTAGTTACTGCATGAGCCCTAAAATGGATAAAGTGTCCGAAGGTGATTGGTTTTGCGAAGAGTGCTTGTTGATGCAAGATCCAAAGAGACAGAGGCAAGTTATGATGGAGGGACCAGACGATGCTCCAAACTCATCACGGATACAGGAACCTAGTCAAGGTTCACCAACAATTATATCTGCTATTCATCATGATGGTAAAATGAAGACAAATCATTCGAGTAAAGCTTCCTGCTCATCTGATAAGAGACCTGGGCTTGCTATAGATGTGAGATCAAAAGCAAAGAAAGGAATTGATGACAGAAGTGCTCAACCGCTGAAGATTTCTGACTCTGGAGGGAATTCGCGGTTGACTCATAGATCTTCATTGAAGAACATGAATGAGAAGAAAAATGCTTCTCGTCAGGTATCTTCTTTTGTTGTTCCTGATAACAAAATGGTGAAGCAAGGTTCATCAGAACATAGATCATCCAAACCTGAACAACAATCTTGTGGAGGCAAGTTGTTCCTGTTAATTCCCATGTCAATTGACAACGTGGTGGAGTGGGCATGTCAGTGTTCAGTTCATTTATGTCAGTAACTCAATGGCATTTTCTTTTCATTTGCAGGGTCTTTTACCGATAAAAAAATAGTTGACAGTTCTGTCTCAAATTTGGAAGTACAACACTCGAGGGAAGATATCCATCAAAGGAGAAGATCTACCGAAGATAAAGCTGACTGTGAACTGAAGAAGGATCATCCTGACAAGAAGGTGGTCGAATCTTTGTCATTGGCTGGTGCCAGCTCAATGCCTCCAGAGGTTTCAAATATGCAGTCTTCCGTTTCAAATATTAAGGGTGTACGATATGGAAATAAAAGCAACATTGCTGAAAAAAATTGTTCATTGGAGAGCAAGACCAATCAAGTAGATTTTCCTTCTGCTGGTTCTAGTCCTACAAATGTTAGGTCTTCTTGTGCCAAAGTGGCTCCCCAGATTGGTAAAGCGGCATCTTCACCCATAAAGAGTTTTGAGGACAAATCTGCCATCCAGGTTAATGGAAATACAAATGTTGAAGCATTTGATTCCCTTGCTCTTGAAGGCAAAAACCGTGTGAACACATCAGGTAGGATTCTTATTACATGTTCTGATTTGAGACTTTTGTTGAACTGTGGTTTGGTCAACAATGTTAAGGGACTTCCTCTTTCCGGTATTGCTTTTTTAATATTTAGTTTTGTTTTGTGTCGTAGCTGGATCTGTTGAAGAAAGTAATTCTCCCAATTGTGCAAGCTATGTGATCAATTCTCCAGCCAAAAATGTCAATGCATACCCTGATCTGAGAATGAGCTTATCCACTCAGAAGGCTGAGCTAGCCGAGATCAAAAGAAACAACAATGATGTTTCCTCTTTTACGGTTCAGCATATGAAAGTCAAGCCTACAATTGATCCGGTAAATCTTGACCATATGGCTCCCAACTTGACTTCTGCAGTTCCAGAATCTAGGTGTATTTGGAGGTATGCTCCTTTTGTTTTGTTTGCTTAGCCCCTCTTCTCTCTATCATCTTTCATGTTTATCTGTGGACCTCTTGGAGCATCTTAAATTAAAATGTTACCATATCATATTTATATAGGGGTACTTTTAGTTTGGAGAAAAGTGGGAAACTCCCCACTGACTGCTATGGGGTACAAGCACACTTATCGACTCGTGCATCATCCAAGATTGCTGATTTGGTTCTTAAGTTTTCTGATGAACTTCTGTTGAAGGAAGTGCCGCGATTGCACACTTGGCCCATTCAGTTTCAGAAGAATAATCCGAATGAGCAAGATATTGCTCTCTACTTCTTTGCTCAAGATTTGTGTAGGTTAGTAATCCTGTAATCCTCATCTGCCTTTCTAGTGAAAGATTTTGATTTCTTGCTTTTTAATTTCCTGGCATTTCATGCAGTTATGAAAGAAGTTACAGGATGTTGCTAGAAGGCATGTCAACCAATGATATAGCTCTGGAAGCGAACTTTGGAGGTTTTTAACTTCTAGTTTTTCCATCGAGCTTGCTTCCTGCTAGATCACATCGTAAGTATCTCTTTGCTACAGTGCTTTGTTTTTCTTATTAAAAGTAAACTTCCTTTGTTACCAAGTGAGTGTTTATTTCTAGGTGGTCTCAAAGATCTATGTGCCCTATTGTCTCTAATTGTTTATATTTTTTTGACTGGCTGGAATTCTCTGCCATTTTTGTGGGGTGTGTTTAGAATAAAGAATTTTGATGATTCTCGTGTCCCTGACTTGAACGTTGTGACTGTAAATCAAGGTGTTTCTTCACCTGCTACTTGTGGATCACAGAACAAATTTGTTTCTGCATTACTCTCTGGGAGCTCTGCACTTACATCATACAGCTCCATGCATGGGCCAGAATCTGTTAAACCAGTTGCTTTGCCATCTTTGGCTCTAGTCACGTCTAAAGAACAAAGTATTGAACATGAATTGCCTCCATTAAATAAACATATAGCAACTCTGAAATATCATGATTTCCAAGCCGATGCTATTACACCTGTCCGTGATTGGAGTAAAGAGGATTCCGGTGGGGGCCTTTATAGTTATGACTTGCAGGTATCATTCGCCTGAGTTCTCTGATTATGTCTTTGAATATTGCGGCAGTATGCACAGCTGAATATGTGTGGAATATATTTTGATTGAGTATTATCAGAACTTACGATACCAATACCTTTTCTTTACTTGTATTTATTAATTTTGGTCCCCATATATTGCTGTTCTTCAAGGGAGGTGAGTTATTGAGTGCAAGTCAACTGCAGCAAGTGAGAGTCCCCTTAAGTTGACTTGACACTGTATCACCTATATTGCTTGATAAATCTTACTCTTATACTTCTAGTTTTTTTCTATCCTTTGGGAGGAGGGGTTGGTGTTGGTAGAGATGAGATTCTAGTCAGTATGAGTTTGACAATGGTTTATGCTTAGGCTTTAGCTGTCCAAGTTTTTTTATATTGTATATGTGGCATGATCTTGTCTCACATTTATTCATTGCATCTTATTCTTTTTGCAGAAAAATAATACCTTCTCTGATAACGATATAAAGGGCCCCTATGAAGACTGATATTATTCCATGTGGCCAATTAGCGAGGGAACACACTGCAGAGGTTGGATTTCGCTCTGATTCAAGCTACAAGGATATGGGTTTTACAGCCTCTGAATTGAGGCAGGGGCATGACGTTTTCAGTGGGAATTCCTTTTCTTTAGACTCGGGACCATCAGGATCATCCGATGGTGGAGAATGTGCTAAATCAGCTGTTGAGCTGCAGATAGAGCCATCAGAGAATCCCAGGAGATATAATACTCTTAATCTCAACCACTGCTTAGACAATAGGTCAGGTTCAGAAGAATTGGACTTGGATTTAGCTCTTGGATTTCCCAGCAAAAGTGATTATGAACCTGAAATTACCCTGAATGATGGAATTGACCGAGACGGGGATGTTTCATTAGTTCTCTCTCTTGGGATGCCATGCTCAACTAGCTGACCTCTTCTAGGTAACCCAAGGTGTCGAGTACTTGGTGCGGTTGCTGCTGCTGCTGAGGGCCGGCTTTTATCCTCAGGCTTTAGGTATAGATGGTGTAAATAGCATATATATAGAGCAAAAGATAACTAATAATAATAATAATAGTTAGGTGCTTATATGAGCATATATAGTAGTAGCTAAGGGTGTGATGATAGATATAAAGGTTTCATACATGTGAGAATTGTTTCTTTTGAGCAGTGATAGAGATCTTTTCAGCGGCAGCACAAAATATTGTTTTCACTTATCTCCCTTCCTTTGCCTTTGATGTAATACTGAAGTGTGAATTGTCTAATTAGATTGTCTGCAGATTGGATATTTCTGAGCAGGTAATAGCGCCAAGGGGAACATAGAATCAGGTTGAAGATCAAGAATCATCAGTAATTGCTGAAGATAACTAATTTGTTGCTGAAGTAGTAATTTATTACAGCATTTAGTCAGTTTTTTAAAACTCTTAGTTTTGTGTTTTTGTTAGGAGTATCTTTTAGGAATAGTGAATAACGCGGAATTTTCGTAATAAGAGAGTAATATTTGAGTCTATAGTAGATGCTTATGGACTTCAAATTGTTGTATACAAAGTACATGCTAAATTTTTCAAATGATGACAACTCCAAAAATTATTACAGAGTACGTATTTCAAAGCTAAAGTGCCTAAATTTTGGTTAGGCTTGAACTTGCATTTTCTTATGCTACGTTCAACTCAGCTGATGAAAGTACTCCACCCCCCCCCCCCCCATGTTTGATTTGGCAAACTTCAGTACATGTACTTGTAATATATTTACGTGTTCTCATAAAAAAAAAATGTTAAGTTCATTTGATTTGAATTCAAAACAACTCATTCCCAAAAATCTGTACATCTCCATCTTTACTACTCCGTACAAACAACATTTTTGTTTAGACAATATGAATAACAATATAAATACGTACATGATAGCATCTGATGTACATGTACATACGTTACTTTGCCTTTACAATATAGAGACACCCGACTTTGCCTTTACAATATATAGACACCCGAGTGTATAATACAGAGTATATAGTAACGAGACTAACAACACAATTTGCAGGATCATGGGTTGGTGACCAACTTTTGTGGTGGTGGACAATGTACTGTTACATTCATGTGTGCACTACCTAAAATTGAATACAACTATACAAGTGACAAACAAAAATACAGAAAAGGACAGAAACCCAAGAGTATCTTTTGAGTCAATTTTCAGTGATTGGCCTGCCCTTGGATGTTGCTCATAATATCATGGAGTATAAATACCACATCTCCTCTTTCTCTCTCCTCCTTCATCCCCACCAAATCGACGGCAACAAATCCTTCTGTCTGCAACTGGTGGTGGTGGTTGCTGCAGGAAAAAGGAAGATAAAAAAAAAAAGGAGCAAACTTTATTTTCTGGGGCTCAATTTCATCATCTCTAACCTAAGGTTACATTCTTACCCACGTCCCTTTTGATTATCTTTTATCATTACTCTCATTTTTGTGGCTCTCTAATTCTGATTCTAGGAAACCCCTTTTCAATGATTTTATATATTTAATAGAATCCCAGATTCCCAGAATATTAAAGTAAATAATCCCAATTTTTATGGGTCAGCTTCCCTAATTGAGTTTCCCTCTTTCTGGGTTTCTTTTTAATTTGTTTAAATTCTTGCATTTTACTGGCTTCATGCTGTAATACTCAAATGGTATCCCTCTATTTCTTGAATGTTTGTTGAATTCGTTTAAATGTGATTATTTGACTAGTCTTATAGTGGAGATTTTTTTGTTTGAATGTAATAGTGTATGGATTAATTTTTTCAGATCGTATACTCTGATTGAGTGATTGAATTTGAAGCTTGATTTGAGCTTTTGTTGGCTGTGATTTGGGTTGCATAAGAATATTTTGTTGGTAAGTATTGACCTCAAATTTATTTCCAATAATTGATTCAGTCTCATTGATGTTTTTCATGTGAATGGGGTCTTTATTTTATTTTTTATTTTTATTTTTATTTTTTATTTTTTTTTATTTTTTTTTTAGTTATGTTGTTTTTCATTGATTTAATTAACATTCTGAGATCTTCATGTTTGCTTTATACATTTTAGCTGATCCGGCTATTGTTATTTGTTAGATTGCTGAAATCTTAAGATATACTTGTATTTTTTTCTGAGTGCTTTGTCATATGGTTACTTATTTCTCAAGGTTGTTATGTATTTAGATAATTGCAATAGTGAGCAGAGTTTCTGCTTGCTTAAGAACTTCAGAATTGGGGAATAATAACACCAGCCTGGAGATGTATATGTATCAGTATCACGATGTCAAATGCTTTTACTTCCTCGATTTAGTTGCCACTTTAGCACTTCATATCACACAATTAAAAATGACTGCATTACTTTCAGAAGTAAGAATTGTATTTTCTGATAAATTTCGTTAGGATAGGGGTTTAAGATGGTATAATTCTAAAAATAGTACTACGTATTTTTTTTTCTTTTCCATGATGGTGGTTGTTTTTGTGGTCTATAGCTTCCTTTTTTTTACCTCATAGTCAGTCATTGAACTCAGTCTCATAGACCAATGCTAACTGAACTTTGTTTCATCAAATACTTTGTAGCTCAAGAGGAGATTGTATTTTTGGGCATTGCGAAGTTTTATGACTTTTGTAAATCAACTACTAAAAAGATGACCTTGTTGAATGTATGATATAATCAATTATCTTGAAATAGGTCAAGAAATGGTGGCTACAGGGTAGGATAAAGTGGAGAGCTGAGTATCCTTCAGTTGAAAGCATTATATATGAGGGGCTTGTACAGTTTCAATTAGTTGGGAGGATTGATTCTAGGCATTTGAATGGTTTACGTGTGATTCAGCTGAATTTGAAGGATGAAAATAGTGATTGCAGTATTGGCTAAAGAATTTGAAGTATTCAGCTTCAAAAGTGCAAATTTGAAAATTGTGTGAGAATTTTCTGTTGATTGGTAAACCAAATGGTTATCCTTAAAAATGAATTGTGGTTGTATTATTATGGCAATCTTTGAAATTCATCATTGAGATTTTTGTCATCCTGTGTGAAAAAGATGTTTAGGTTTCTTCATTTGCTTTATATAGGAGAACTGGAACTGGATTTTACGGTTGCTAGTTGCAACACACAAACTTGCTGTCCAGTTTACAGTGTTATTGTTTACTAGAAGAATATGTTTATGTAAATCATGCCTTTTAATTTCTCTGAGATGTTCTTATATCACTAAGGGTCTTGGATACATCTTGATTTTGTGACTTCAGAAATGGGAGACGTAGCAAAGGACCTGACTGCTGGGACTGTCGGAGGGGCTGCTCAGCTGGTAGTTGGGCATCCTTTTGACACCATCAAGGTGAAGCTCCAAAGCCAGCCAACTCCCCTTCCTGGCCAAGCTCCCAGGTACTCAGGTGCTATGGATGCTGTGAGGCAAACAATAGCTGCAGAAGGTCCTAGGGGTTTGTATAAAGGTATGGGGGCCCCACTTGCTACTGTTGCTGCTTTCAACGCCGTACTTTTCACAGTTAGGGGCCAAATGGAAGGCCTGTTAAGGTCTGAACCTGGGGCACACCTCACAGTTGGCCAGCAAGTTACTTGTGGTGCTGGAGCTGGAGTTGCTGTCTCTTTTTTGGCATGCCCCACAGAATTGATCAAGTGCAGGTACAATGACAATGCAATCTGCTTCCCTCATTTATGTTTTTTCCTTAAATTTGGTCAGAATTTAGATGTGATTGCTTGCTTACCTGTGTATTTCACTATCTGGAGGCAACATGTTGATTTACTGGTATATTTGAATAGGCTGTGCTGGCCAGAATACTATTATTTTTCTTCTTCTGTTTCTTTATTCCAGAAAAGAGCTTTTTTTAATATGCTTGATTCAAGCATTGGCAGGTGTCTTGATTAGGACGTGTTCATTTGTATTGTTGGGATTGTAACTATGACCCTATGCAGTTCTTGTGCCCTGTTGTTTGGTTGGTAATTGCTTCTGATTTCTTTAATGGTTTGGCTAACTGTTCTGCCTAAATTGTGGAACTTCCAATCGTGAGAAATTTGTAAAATTCTTACATGTTACACAGAAAAATAAATGTTGATTGATGTCATGTCTGAGAATTTAGAGATCTCACAGATACACAAATTATTATCTAAGATTCTAAGCACACCTGCAAATTACAGCAGTGATGAGCATATGTAAATTGTTGTTGTGAAAGTGGAATGTATTATAAATGTTTTAGATCAAAGTAAATAGACTTTTTCTGAAACATCCTCTGGCAAGGACAGGTTGCAGGCCCAGAGTTCCCTGGCTGGAGCTGGCGCAGCTACAGTGGCAGTTAAGTACGGAGGACCTATAGATGTAGCAAAGCATGTCTTATCTGAAGCAGGTGCAAGGGGTCTATTTAAAGGCTTGGTCCCTACTCTAGCCCGTGAAGTTCCGGGCAATGCTGCAATGTTTGGGGTGTATGAAGCTGTCAAAATGTACTTAGCTGGTGGCCATGATACTTCCTCGTTGGGTAGGGGCTCTTTGATTTTGGCAGGAGGTATAGGTGGAGCTTGCTTCTGGGGCGCAGTGTACCCGACTGATGTGGTGAAGAGTGTTATCCAAATCGATGATTTTAAGGCACCCAAATATTCTGGCTCCATAGACGCGTTCAAAAAGATATTAGCAAGTGAGGGTGTCAAAGGATTGTACAAGGGGTTTGGTCCTGCAATGGGTCGGAGTGTACCAGCAAATGCAGCTTGTTTCTTGGCTTATGAGATGACTAGGTCTAGTTTAGGGTGACTTAAATGTTCCCTTTGTTAAAAACTATTACTGATTTGACTTGTTAATGTTGATAATTCTTTCAAACGTTTGCTCAAATCATTTTTTACCCCTTGAATAAAGTGTGGGAGAAAAAGTGTTGGTTTACATCATATTTGGAAACAGTGTGGTAGAGTAGAACTAGTATGAGCATTGAGAGGCGATGAAGTCGAAAGATATCTTCATACAACAGGCCAATTCCTGAACAATTGTAAAGTCTGATAAATGAATCTTTTGTGTATACCTTACGAGTATTTCGCTTGAAGTGCTGCTCGTTGATATGCATCACATCACATACAAGCATACATGCTTGAGGCCTTTGAGTAACTAACGCGAGGTGTGTCCATAATTGACTAAATCAGTTCATAGGAAACAAATCAGTTCTCTATCCTTTCCAAGCCTAAAAAAGTTAATATTCTCTAAAATTGAAGGTTATACATGACTTCATATGAATTTTGAGAAATATTTTGAAAGTGAAGTGGATATGGAAGGGGTCTCCAAGTACCTTTCAAAATATCTAAATAGTAGATTATTAATACAATAAGGTATTAATTATGTGTCGAGCTACAAGGTAATGTAAAAACAACCCGATACATCGCACGTGTATAGAATTGAAGAGGGTAAGAAGCAGAGTAGGTATCTATAATAAAAATAACATTCGAGTCCACAATAGTAAATAGCATGTGAATGCTGCCATATTTTATCCGATCAACTTCACTAAACACATCCATCATCCATGCCTCATTAGCAGCCACATTTAATGGCCACAATATCGTGTAACACTAACAGACACTCCCATAACACATGCCTTCTTTTTTCAGTCAACACTTATTTCTTGCATTTAAATGTGCATTTCTCCTAACTTCCCATCTCTTTATAAATATTTACTTCATTTTTTGTTCTATCAAATTTAGATTCTTGTATATATATATTTATCTCTAAGAATATCTCGTCTAAAAAAGATGGATGGAAATCTGAGAAAATCTCTGTCTTCAAACTCTATGCCTTCTCTGAATTCTAGGCTTGATCACTTGGATTCTACGGTAAGCAAGTTTATGATTTATCTTATACTATAAAGGAAGTCCATTTTATTAAGTATGTTCTACTATGTAACGTATAAGTTGTATTAGTATATTATGAAACATTGTACTAAAATTATACTTTTGTATGAAGATTAAATATTTGGAAGGTAGGAAATGTTCATCAGCAAGATGGACCAATGATGGTGCAGGACTTGGGGCTGTGAACAGAGATTGCATACCAATTGACTTGGCTGTCAAGGAGGCTCAATCCAAAGGTTCGATTTTGGATCGAATCACGTCTCTCGAGGAACGATTAATCCAGGTAAATTCGTGATTAGAGTTATATAATTGTACATGGATTCAGTTAATAACAAAGTTGTATAGTCTATATACAATATACTCTGCAAGTATCTTATTGTTTGAATTCCTGGTTTACTAATTATCGTACAAGCATAAGAAAAATTCAACACAAAAAACTGTGCTTTCACAATGAGTGTCAAATCATATGTAGCGCTAAAATCACTTTTCTAGCGTAAAAGTTTTGAAAAGACTTCTATTAGCTAAAAGTTTTATTGCGTATGGTTTTCCCTACCCTTACCGGCCCATATCATGCATACTCATTTATAAGAGCTAATAAATGCATCCGGCCTCATTTTTTTTGTGTTCATTCTTCTCCTTAACGGTCCTTTATTTAATTTTGACCACATATCCAATCATTAAACAAAAGATTTAAATAAATATCACTCCGCATTTTAGGTTCAAACTAAAGATTATGATCTTTTATTCTTGAACTTGTTAATCTTAATTGCGTCTGTCAATTATATAACATGGTAATTGTTGTGACCTCGCAAACTCGTATGCACATGGGACTATAAGCTCACATCCATACTCTATGCAAATATGATGTATAGGTATGCTCACTCATTGAATCTGAAGCTGGTTTGTCTCCATCAAAATACTCTCAAGAAGAAACTTCTCCTCGAATATCAAGAAAGGGATTTTCCAACTCTTTTTCTAGATTTAGGCTGCCTCGTCGTAGCAACAACAAGCAACCAATATCCCCAACTTGCATGGACGAACTCCCGGTATTATCTACGTCTAATTTCAGTCATTTCGTAGTGATTAAACAAGATGCGCGTAATTTGCTAAACACGATATTAGTTTTTATGAGAATGTTTAAACAATATGTAAATAAATTGATGTTTTTTACACAGATTACAGAGGAAAAAGAGCATAATGCCAAGACAAAGCAAGATAAGAAGAGTAAGGGTGACAAATCTTCTCCAAAACAAAAGAAATTGGTTCCTTCTAGTTTGTTACATTTGAGATTATTGGGCTGCTCATGATTTGGTTTCATTTAATTTTTTTTTCACTTGTGTATTATGTCAAACATACTTGTATTAATCTAGGTATTCATGTTGTGAGACTTGTGACTATGTCTCCAAAGAGTATTATCTTGTTTAGTGGTAACTAATAATGGTACGTAGTAAGTATGAATTTGTGTATGATTAGTTTTTGTTAAGGAGTGACCTTTCAAACAACACATGTAAGTGTCCTACATCAATAAATTATGAAAAAGTTAACACTGTATAGGGTTAAGAAGTTAAATGTCCTAACTTCATATGGTTTTGGAACGTAAACTTGTTCGACTTGTTAAGTAGACTCTCTATCTCTTGTAGAAGGGTGCATCCCATAACCATGTTAACAATTCCAAAGTGCTTGACTATTTTTGTTTGAAAAGCTGAAAGGTCTCTACAAATGTGTGTGTTGTGTAATAATGCTCCACTTAAATCTCCATACAATAGACCATTTGGACAATAAGGGCTACTAAGGCCCTTTTTTTTTAGGAAAAAAAGACACTAAGGTCCATTTGGACAATAAGAACTAAGAAGGCCAATTTGGAGCTAATGGGCTGACTGTTGAGTGGCCTTTCACAGTTTCACCCTTTTTTTTTTTGGGTGTGTGTGTTCTATCCGGTTCACCCTTTGGGCTAATCCGGATTTGGAGATCAGTTTTGGGTGGTTAGGTTCTAGTCCCCTCCCAATTATTGTTACGGGGGATTGAACACGAGTCCTCCCTACCAAGTGTAGTCTCAATCACCAATACAACAACAACCAATTGGTTACCGCAGTTTATGTTTGTTATCCTTCTTGTAGGATTAGCAGATTAGCCAACAACATTCTTGGAATTCTAATTAGTTCAAATTAAATAAATAATAATTGTGATACAATCACTTTTTGTTTTTTTGAAAGGTGTGATACAATCACTATTCAAATAGAAAAACTTTTAAAAATGGAGAAATAAAAATTTCACCATTTCTTAATATGTGTTCGTATTTGACTTTTATAATATGGAGTATTTTATCAAAATGTCATATTAGCATACATATCGACAAAACAATAGCACAAATATTAAAGAGAGTATTTCCTAAAATACTTCACTTAATATGTGTTTCAATTTAAGTTTTATATTATTTACAACACTATTTTATCAAAATATCATATTGACATTTGTATCCACAAAAGTAGAGCACATATATTGAAAGGAGTAAGTCCTTAAATACTTCACTTCACACTAAATTTTTAGGCCATGTTTGGTAAATGGCATTTTTGTTAACTTTTGGCTTTTGGCTTTTTTATGAGGTCAAACAGTCAAAAAATGTGTTTGATAATTGGCTTTTTAGCTAGTGAAAAAGGTGGTTTTTAAGCCAAAATGAAAAAGCTGCTTTGAGTAGCTTTTTTGTTGGCTTGTTGGCCCACAAATTATCTAATAAACAGCCAACTACCAACAATTAATTTACCAAACACTTTTATAAACAGCCAACTTTAACAACCAATTTCAAAAGCCATTATAAACAGCCAAACATACCAGCTGGTCAAACAAGCCAAGTGAACCAGCCAACAACCACTTGCCAAACAAGGCCTAAAAAAAACCTCAACCTCTAGGAAAAGAAGCAGTAAAATAGGGTCCAATAGAAATCTGAACAAACTTTGAACCAAAGTCTGTCGAATAATAATTATACCAGAGACAATTGTACTATTGTTGTTAACCAAATGACATAGAATACAGAGATACAGATAATGTATTATATCTGCCTCCCATCAAATAAATAATACAGTAATAAGAAAATTGATGAAGAATAAGAGGGTGAGAAATCTGAGTAAAGCAATTGACATAAAAAGCAAAAAAATGTGCCGCTTACGGCAGGTATTTTATTCTTTGGTTCAATATTCAGCTCATTTACAGCTTATATAAATGTACTACCCATGACTATTTTGTACATACAATTATGTTTTCTAATTCTTTTATTACAGTCTTCTTTCAATTATTTTTCTTCCTTACCTATTTTTGGAAGTGACCCTTTTCCTAATTTCATTTAATGCCGTCACTAATAATTACGTGTAATATTAGTTTGCGTTATTATACGGAAACGGGTGCAAGGATAAAGTTGTGATTAGAATTGTCAATTATTAGATCGTTGCCTAAGTAAGCTATGAGCCTATGACCTAGTTTGGAGTATAAAAAACTCATGTGAGCTAATGTATGAGATTGCAAGTCGCACATGAT
Source organism: Chenopodium quinoa (assembly GCF_001683475.1). Classification (NCBI taxonomy): domain Eukaryota; kingdom Viridiplantae; phylum Streptophyta; class Magnoliopsida; order Caryophyllales; family Amaranthaceae; genus Chenopodium; species Chenopodium quinoa. The sequence goes on along the minus strand of NW_018743021.1, from coordinate 1,288,501 downwards.
CCCAAATTTGTTGTTCATGGGATTTTACATGGTAATTTGGCTTTATTAGTGTCATTGCCATACTTGAACATGTTGATGGGGCAGACAAGCGCCATTGGATGTTATCCGAAAAATAATTTACTACCCAATCTTATTATGTTTGTATTGAAATTTTGAGATGTACTCTTGTAATTTATGATAAGTATTAACCAAATAATTGACCACCTTTGACATTTATTTTTGATGGGTTTTATTAAGTAATGCTAATATAAATACACACAAGTAATCGATATCATATATATCAAAATATATCAAATGTATTCTCCCATAATTATCCTAACAAAAGTACATGTCCCAAAGGCCTAATCCAGATCACACCCCTTTAATCTCCTTGAGCACGTAACATATTATGACGTAAATCACGTAATGACGCCGAGGTTAATTGGTGTGTAGTGTACTAGTGTGGTGTCCACTCACAAAGTCCCAATCTATATATTTTAAGCTAGATCACTAATTAATCTTCAAAAAAAAAAAAAAGATCACTAATTAGCTTCCTTGGTTATTTATAAATAATAACTGGTTTTAATAAGTTAGAGTTAACAATATGAAGTAGTTTTATTTAAGACGTAAAATTTAGAGAGCTTTACAAAAATATGAGTGAACTACCCTACCCTTTTTATGGACGACTTTTATTTCAATACTAATTTTATACTCCCTCTACCCCTTTAAGTAAAAATGTGAAATATTTGATAAGAATTACGAAGTAACATGAGCTAGCGTAGTAGCGTGTACAGAGGAATGAATTACTCCGTATATAGTATTGACTATTGAGCATACAATAGTTGCATCACTTTCACCTCTTTCTTGTTATATTATGTGATTTGAAGGCCTTAATTTCTTTTTTTCTTTTTTTTTTTTGAAATCCTTGATTAAAATATTTTGCATAGTCAATGTTTTAATTTTTTATTATAATTTGAATATCAAAGGAGCGAGTATCATAAAAATGAAAAGATCAACCCATAATTCCACAAACGTTATTTTTAAAAAAAATTGAAAAAAACGAGTAAACAGTCTGAACATCGAAATTATGATTATACCCGTGTCCATATCAATTTTTTCTAAAAAAAAAATCTAAATTCGATGTGAATCCATTAGGAGTTCAGGACATACTCATAAAAACAGATCGAAATCTACGAATCCAGATCCGCTGTCATCCCTAACAACCCAAGTGGTTCATACATTCGAATCAAATAAACAAATTGTCCAACGAAAAAAAAAAAAAAAAAATCCAAATTAACCCAAATGAAAAGCGAAACATTATAAACACACCCCCCAGAAATAAACCCAACAAATCCTTATCAGCCCCCACTACCCCCCACACACGACACACCCACTCTTTCCCTCTCATCTCCATCCTCTCTCTCCTCCTCAAATTCCAACAAATGGCGGAAACCTCTTCAATAGAAGATCCTCCTCAACAATCCTCCTCCCACGACCAGCCCGACACCACCACCCACCATCTCTCCCCTCCTCCCGGCTTATCCCACCAAGAATTCACCTCCCTCATCCCCTCCATCACCGAGTTCCACACCTACCGCCTCAACAAATCCCGCCAATGTTCCTCCCTACTCGCTCAAAAAATCCACGCCCCACGCGCCGTCGTCTGGTCCATCGTCCGCCGCTTCGATAAACCCCAGACCTACAAACACTTCATCAAAAGCTGCTCTGTTCGCGACAACTTCACTCTCTCCGTTGGATCCACGCGCGATGTTAACGTCATTTCTGGCCTCCCTGCTGCTACCAGCACCGAACGCCTCGATATCCTTGATGATTCCCGCTTTGTTACTGGCTTTACTATCATCGGTGGTGAACACCGCCTCCGTAACTACCGCTCTGTTACGTCACTTCACCCTGTTAACAACCCAGATTCCGGCGAGGATGACGTCACTATTGTTTTGGAGAGTTACTTAGTTGATGTTCCTGAAGGTAATACTGAAGAAGACACGCGCCTTTTTGCTGATACTGTTGTTAAGCTTAATCTTCAGAAGCTCGCTTCCGTCGCCGCCGCGGTCTACTCCGGCGACGCTGCAGCCGTCGAAAACAGGTGATTGTGATTGTGGGGTCTTTTTTTTTTTTTTTTTGAAATTGAATGAAAAAAAAAAAGTGGAGGGAATCTGAATCTGAGACGTAAAATTACATTTTTCAATATTTTTTTTTTATTATTTACTCTTTTGGGTAAATTTTAATTTCAATTTTTCTTTATTGTTGGAAAATCTTTACCCCATGAAAAGAAAAATGAAGTTAAATACAGTGCTGTAGTTGAAGTTTAAGCACGTTGAGATGGTTGATGTTGATGGAGTTTTTATTTAAGGAAAATGAAAAGAAATCTTCCTTTTACCAATTTTGTATTTTGTACACTTTATATTACTTAGTTACTTACACTAGCATGATAATATTGTGTTTTTCATTCATTTTATTGCTGTAGGCCCATTTTTATTGTTGAAAGAGAAAATATGGATATTAATTAAGGATTTCATAACTTTTGAAATTAAGTTATATTAAGGTGTAATTACTGATTAGGTTTATTGATTATGCTTTCATAATTTTTGTAGTACTTCGAATATTAACATTAAAGTAAATTTCCCTTGCATTATTAGCTTTTTTTTTTTTTGAGGGAAAATTGCATTATTAGCTTAACATTTACGAAGTTTTATATGTACTACGCCTTTTATTTATTATATAGCAAAAATCAATATGAGTATCTTCCTAAAGCAATATAATATATGGACTACATATTATTGTTTTGAACATTGCTTTGTAACTTTCAGACTAATTTAAGAAGATTAATTCAAAGACGATATATTCTAATAATTATTAAAAATAAATTAAGATGAGTATAATTAGGATTTTTTTATGTCAATTATTCATTTTAATTTTTATCAGCTAGTTTAGGTCATGCAAATGTAGAGAGTTGACTTAATTGATAGTTTATTTAAGTCGCGGTTAAAGACGTATGGAATCAATTCGACCAATTCCTACATCTTTAAAAAAAAATTAAAAAAATACATATAATTGAATAATTTGTCCACTTAATTATTTTCATATGAATTGCCTTTTATTTATGGTTTTCAATCATGTGAATGATTCCTTGATTTTTTAATGGCAAATTATTTTCAAGTTTAATGTGAAAATAATATCATGACGGAGTCTTGTAGTTATTTATTTATATATTTATTTTTCTTGAGAGGAAAGTAATAGATTACAATAAGAAATTTAATCTCCTTAAGAGTAGCCAACTTGGATTAAAATAGAATATGTAGTATAAAAGAAAAGAGAGGAAAACTTTACGGAGAAGTGGAATTACAATTTAGAATGACATCAACTTGACAAGGGAGTATGAGTTTCTACTTATAAATAAAGTTATAATTAAAAATAGATTGTTTTGAATGTAACAATTATTCTCGGATTCGATATACGGTTTTTATCTTAATTATAATTGAAAATTAGAGTATATGCTCAAAGCTTTTATATAAACCTTTCAACTTATTGGTTTTTTTTTTTTTTTTTTTTTTTTTTTTATGTTTGATTTAGAATCACGCTAACATGAATCACTGAAGATGCCAGTTGACCTCTCTAATGGTTTATCAACTTAATTATAAGCATATTCTAGCTTTTGGGGAAAATATAGTTGAAAAAACCTTCAATAGTTCAATATAGGGTTTTTTTAACTCTCTTTTTTTTCCTTTGAGTTAGGGACAAAATGTGAAATATATTTTAATGTCGGCAAATTAGTCAACAAGAAGGTGAAAAATGAAATATATAATTGAGGTATATGAAGAATAAAAAATCCGATGAAAGACTTCATATGCCATGGATAAGCCATAAGGTCAAGGAAAGAGTGTTACTATTTGGAGTAATAGTCCAAACAAAAAGGTTGACATAATTTATTATTATGCTCATATATGGATAAGAGCTAAAAAAAAGTCCAACCAACACAAACCTAATTCGTTAGGATTAAAGGGTAAACAAAGGCATAGTGTAGAAGATCCTAATTTTGAATGATTGTGAAATTACTAAAATTTGAGCTACGTATTCCATTAAGCTATGGTTTAAGACCTAAACCAAGTTAATTGAGAAATATAACTAATTAACTATGTCCACTATGTGATTAAAATCTTACTCAATTTGTTCTTTGATGTAAGGGTATGTTCAATTTATCGGATTCTACTAATTTAACTTACTTAGTTTATTAGAAATTATCCTCTTCACCATTTTTATTTTTTTTTTGATAGAAATTATCCTAAATTAATGGAAGTATAATTTATTTGATTTTTAAACTAAACTAGGTAATTTTTTGTTTACTGTTCAAAAAATTTATTCAAACATTTTGAACTTATTATATCTAAATTATTCAAATAAGTGAAAATAATGAGAACAAAACTGCAAAACAAGGCCTAATAAGTGTGTAGTATGGAGTATATTATCTCTATAGGCAAAAGATCAATAGAGTATAATAAGAAATTAGGTCCACAACGTTGTGAAAAAATGGAATAAAGATGGAAATTTTGTAAGACGTACGCGGACTTCTTAATGGATGGAGAGAGTAATTGTGATCAATAATTGTATCATATACCAAAAAAAATAAATTAATAAGCCCTAGTGAATTAGGTTAAATAATAAGCCTTAGTGAACTAGGTTAAAATTTTAAACAAGAGTTGGCTAGCTCAAGTGGCAAGCAACTTGATGTCGCTTATGAGAAGTCTCAGGTTCAAACCTCAATGTATACCCAAACTCTTGCTGGGAGACTCACCCACCATAAGTCAGGTGTGTGATCAGATCATCCGGGTCGGATCCAGATGTAGTCGCAGCTAAGCTCCAATAAATCGGGTGGACATCCTTAAATAAAAAAAAATAAAAAAAAAGGCTAATAAATCAATTTCAATTCCATTGACAATCATGGAGTAATGCATGTGTTAACCCCTTTCTATTCAAATGATAATTTAGTTGGCAAGCTTTCATGCTAATAGTAAATACCAATCAAATTGTGATAATCTATTCTTTTGTTACGTATTGGCACATAATAGATTTTACGCTCTATTTACAACTCTAGCCTTTTTTGCCTAATAAATATAACCCTATGCTAAAATGTTGAACTTGTACTTTTCTCATAGTGAAACACCCTGTCTTTAAATTAATTAGCCATTCTCTCCTTTTCAAAGATGGATATTATTTGAGTTATCTCGTCGTTGAGTCGTAAATTATGATTAAAGATGTGTTACCCTTTATATTTATAAAAGAATGTTTAAGGAATTGCTTATACGACACTTTCTTTTGTGTATTCCTTTATTCTTACAAAGACATGTAAATATAGGTAAATTATAAAAAAAAAAATAATAATAAGGAAATTATGTTAGATTCCACCTTTTAAATCTTTGTTTTTGTAAAAAAACCACGCACCTTTAAAAAATAAATGTTGTTAATAACCACCAAAATTATAATTAACAACTAACAATTAATCAATAATTAGTTGCCAATGTTCATCTTCATGCGGAAGGTGGTGAAGACCAAAGCTTTTATTTACTTCGTATTTATTTGTTTTAATGAAGACCAAAGCTAGCTTCTTTTTTGTTTTAAAAAAAATGTTTCATCTAATTAATTAAACCTCTATAAACCACGAAGTATATTCTTAATTTGGCCAACCTAGCTATTGCAAACTATGTATATATTTAATAATGCATTTATGAAAATTAGATATTTGAATAATCAAATAAATAATCAACATGTAAATGAGGAGTAATTGTCTTACATCTATGATCTATGTGAGCTCATGAGTCGTGCATACAATGTAAAATTTCATTTTTACTCTTGCTATACTAGAAGTTAGAGAAGTTGCATTGAAACAAAGATGTCACCTCTCAGTTTTCAGGGACAAAACAAATTAAAACAAATTTCTCTATTTAAGCTCAAGGTGTTTTTATCCAAATTAAGTTTATAAAACCTGATTTGGGATGATTGGATTTTTACATGTATGATATATATATTAGTTTGGTCTAGTCTAATCATTTTTTAAAAAAATTTCCTATTCAATCAATCATTACTTATGTATGTTGTTAGAGGATCAACTCAATCAAAAGCTTAAGCTGATGATTGGGTCACGTGTTCGAATCTCATCCACCCTTCCTTTCAAAGTGGAATATTTTGCGTAGGGTATGCGGGAAGCCCATGTTGCATCCATATTTCAAGCCCAAAGGACTTTCATGTGAAGGGACATGATAGAGTATAAAACATCTTCTTGGGCCTCAACCATCAGCTTAAACTTCTGGTTGAGTTGGTCCTCTAACATATGTATTATTTGACTTTGGTTTGAAATTGTCTACACTACTACATACTTCGTAAGATTTTGAACAAGAATAGATAAGCATGAAAAAGAATAAAGTGAGGAGAACAAAGCTTATGATATATACACGTATTATAGGCTAAATGCTGATTACCTTACTTCAAAGAACGAAAATCATACTAAAATGTAAAATTAGTGGCAATCTTGGATAACAAAATTTGAAAGGTCCAAACTTTTTAAAATCTTATTCTCTTTATCAAAAGAAATACCTAACCAATAAATCATTTGAGCCCTAATGAAGATAGTCAAATTTCCTTCCAAGATGGAAATGTTATTGCGGCTCATCAAACCTACTTAACAAAAAAAAAGGCAAAAGTGAAAGTAAAGCTCTTTTTGGAGAACTTATTAGAACTGTCCTTCAAGTTCTTCCAAATCCTAGCAATTTGATTGGTCAGTTCATTTGCAAATTAGGTTAGTAATCAATCACAAATTTGATGGACGCCGTTGGTTGATACATCATACATGAAAATATATTATATGACGTAAATAAATAATAATCATGATTATGCTCAATAACATAATATGATCTCCCACTCCTCTATGTATAAATATAGTACAGTCAGTGTAATTGATTAACTGTGTTGGGTCCCATTAACATAATTGTATGTAAGACCATATATTATTATGTTATGTTTTTGTGTTGCTTATTAAGCAATGAGCTCATAATCATACTTTTGGCTGCTAGTGTTTTGTTGAGATGGTGGAGCTTAATTCAATAATACTATCTCTTTATTAGCTAGCTAGGCATATTGCATATTCAAGCTAGTATCTGTTGCTTTCAAACAATAAGCTATAATGCTATATGCCTATAGCTAAGGCTATAATCCGTGCATCATTTACATATTTAAGCTTCTTTAACACATAACTCTGATCACATCAGTCACATAATCTATCGTGACTTTAATTTTTCATGCGTATAATATAAAACACACTAGATAGATAAATAAATAAGATCCTGCGAATAGTTAAAGATCAACATATATAGTATAGTGCAACACGCCTTATTTATGAAGTAGAGGAAAAATAAACAAAGAAAATAACCAACTAGAGTTAGCTCAAAAGGCAAGCGACTTGATGTCGCTTAAGGGAGGTCATGGATTCAAGTCTCACCGTATGATGAAAATTTTGTTGGGAGCAGTGGCAGAGCCGGAATTTCTAAGTGAGGGGGGCAATATTATACCTACGTATTACATTTACTTGAAAAAAAAATAAAAAAATTTGTTAGCTATAAGATTTGATCCCTTGACAACTTGCACACTATCACATGAAAAAAACCAACTCCTCTACACCAAAATTAATGACAATGAAGGGAAAATTTAATTAATATCTTGAGACAATGGGGAGGCCAAGGCCCCCACCAGCCCCCCCTTGGCTCCGCCCCTGGTTAGGAAACTCACCCACCATAAGTTAGGCGTGCTACCCGAGTCGGATCCGAATGTAGTCGGAGCTTAGGTGAACTGAGTGGGCATACTAAAAAAAATAAACAAAGGAAATAAGTTAAGGTTTTTTCTTTTAATTGAATTTTTTTAATGGTATATGACCAATATATATTTAGGTTAAGATACGAATCTAAACAATAAACTATGCGTGCACTATTAGATTATATTGCTAAATGAGGAATAAAGTATTGTTTAAGATCATCTTATACTATATAATAGAGTACTTTAATTAGGATTATTATATATGTATATGTATGTTATGAAGCCACGTATCCTTGTCCGGCTGTCCCATTTTTAATTAGCTTAGGTTGCTCCATTATTAAGGAGGAAGAATATATATATTCTTTTTGGTTATATATATAAATATAATTGACTTTTGTCGCATTTATGTAAAAGTTATGGTTAATATATTATAAATGTTACTTCGTATATAATATGATTATCATATTATCTTAATCACGTATAATGCCTATCTTGAAAAAAGTGGATTGGAGAAGTTTAATTAAATTTAATACTCCGTAGTATTTTATGACGAGAAAGTGACATATACATAGATAGAAATTAAAGATATGTTGAATTGAGATATAAAATTGGCTGTATATTCTTTTTGTCTCAACATCACAATTATACAGGAAGTACTTTTTTCCTACTTACTTAAAATTTGTTTAATGGGAAAAATATATTAGTACATACTACTCTATAGTATTCATTATTTATATACTATATTAAGTTGCTTTACTAACTGGTATATGGCTTTTTTTTTTTGGAAAAATGTAAACTAATAATCCCACCTTTAGTCGGTCTTCCACAAACAATCCCACCTTTTGAAATTTCAGAAATAATCCCACCTTTTGCCCCTATCTTCCATTAACAATCCCTGACCGGTTGGATTGATCTGGTAACCGATTTTCTTAAGTTAAAAGACCCATGTAGGTTTTTAATAGGTTTAGTCCGATTTTTAATAATTAAAAAAAAAACAAATCTAATTAAAAAAAAATAAAGAAGAAAACCCCCAGCCCCGCCACTAGCCCAGCCTGCCACTGCACTCCTCTCCCCATCCCCGCCCTTGCATTCTCCGGCAACCACCACCCTGAAAACACCACCAGTCGCACACCCCTTCCACAACCATCAATTTCGCACAATCCCGGAGTTCAACGATGATGTAATTCGAACACACGGAGTTTTGAGATTTTTCGTGGGGGTGGGATTTCGTCAGGGTGGTACTTGGGTTTTGTGGGGCTGTAGGCGTGGGTTTTGTGGGGGTGGTGGGTTTTGTATAGGTGGGTTTCATGGGGTGGTTTTTATGGAGTTTTTCAGGCTAAGGGTTGAGTTTTTAGGGCCAAGAGGAGTTATTTGGGGCTGTGGGTGGTGTTTTCGGGGTTATCATTGGTGTTTTTGGGGCTGTGGGCGGTGTTTTCGGGGGTGTTAGTGGTTTTGGGGGCTGTGGATGGTGTTTATTTTGGAGCTGTCAGTGGTGTTTTCGGGGTTGTGGGTGTTTTCGGGGCTGTGGATGGTGTTTTCGGGGCTGTGGGTGGTGTTTTCGGGGCTGTGGGTGGTGTTTTCGGGGGCTTTTGATGGTGTTTTTGGGGCTGTGGATGGTGTTTTCGGGGGCAGTCAGTGGTGTTTTCGAGGTTGTGGGTGGTGTAATTTGAGTGAGGCTCGGGTTTTGGGGGTGGTGATGGTATTTCGGCGTGGTTGGGGGTTTCGTAGTGGCCTAATGGATGGAGGTGGCGGTAAAGGGTGAGGGTTGGGGTGACCACGGTGGTGGCTGGTGGTCGTAGAAGAGATTAAGTTTTATAAATAAAGGGAATTTTTTTTTAACCTGTTTAACAGGTTGTAGGTCAAAGGGATTGTTAGTGGAAGATCCCTATCAAAGGTGGGATTATTTCTGGAATTTCAAAAGGTGGGATTGTTTGTGGAAGACCGACTAAAGGTGGGATTATTAGTTTACATTATTCCTTTTTTTTTCCGAGTTAGAATAGAATAATTTAAATTTATAGTCTTAAAGTTAGAGGAGATTAATCTACACATCTAGAGAGCACAATACAATTATGCTTATAAAATGCATGAATAAGATAGAAAGGAACCTCGGGAGAGAGTAACAATTTGCTAGTAAGATGTACTTGTATAGTTGTATTGTCTTAGACATTTACATATATGTTGAGAAAAATATACGTAGTATATGAAAACATTTTAGATAAGAAATATTGACGGAATATTAATAAGTTTATTCTCTTTAGTCTTTACAAACAAATATCAAAATGAATTTGAAAAAAAAAAATGAAAATAAAATAAAACCACCTAAATTAGACACCAGCCCACCACTAACTAGAAATAGTAATATCAAAGCAAACCTATATGACATGAAAGTTATATGGTCCGAGACAAAATATGCAAATTGCAATATTTTAATATTTGATTTGATGATGAAATCGGTTGATGATTTTCAGAGTACAACTACTTGTACCTTTTATTTCTTTTTATTTCGGTGCTTAGAGTAGTACGATCACTTACAATAATAAATAGGACTAATTTTTATTGGTGAGGAGCTTTTTATTTTTTATTTTTTTTAAAAAAAGTGGGATTCTTTACTAATAAGCTAAAGGCCTAAGGCATATGCAATTTGCATATTTTGTCTCGGACCATATAACTTACTAATTACTAGTACATAGAATAATAAGAATTAAGAATATAATCTAGTACTATATCTCTCCTCTTTCTCCTCGAAGGTCAAGATTTCAAGTCACTAATAAAAATGTAATACAAGAATGTATTTATATCTTTGTTGTTATGTGCTCATCAAACGAATGAGACTTCCCCTTGAGAGAAAGGTGCATAAAAACAATTCAAGCATATCGTGATTAGCGAAGATTTGCTCTATATGTTTATGTACAGAGTATTTATTAAAATTGATGAGTAAAATTCTAGGTATGAATTTTTGAAAGAATATTTATAATGTTCAAGTATACGAGTATGTCATTATTTGTTAGCTTACATTATTGTTTAAATTCAATATTAGTCATATACAAACCCCAATGATGGTTGGTTGACCTAGGGTTTAAAATTTAACCTATAAGAGAGTGTATAGCTAACCCATAATTCAAACTTCAAAGGTAGAGTACATGTCATTCCTGTTTAGGGTAATTTTACCCTGTCACGTGGTCCAATCAGAAGGTGACGCGTGTCAGCCCCAGATTGGTCTAAAATGGACCAATCCCTGCTCGACACGTGTCATTCCCGAAATCAAGGGAAAAGGCGGCCTTCAGGCCCAAATCTCGAGAATGTCGCCTAACGGCGCAGCCCACCAATGATTAGGGTTCAGTAACCTAATCAGGGGCACAATTCCCAAAGAACCTATAAATAGGGAGATGTCCCTCATTTTGAGGACACATTTTACCATTTGTTACACATTTTACTTTTTGATAGAGACATCCTGAGCTTGGAATCCAAGCAGATCCCCACCTAAATTTCCGCACCTTTTTCTCCTTTCAAGTTTCTAACTTGTGCGTCGGAGGCGGAGCACCACCCAACTGGTGTCTCCGTTTGTTTTGCAGGTACAGCTCACCCCGGATCAGTCTTCATGTTGTAACTCTCCCGAGGGACAAAAACACCCAAAACATTTGGCGCCGTCTGTGGGGAGAGTACCTCGAAGATGGTTCAAGAGTCTGTACCACCCCCTAACCGTCTGGGCGAAGACCCAGAAGTCTTTACAGACCATGAGGAGGAGGAGGATCCTCAGGTCGAAACCTCTACAGTCGAGGACGGCTCTCTCAGAGTCAAGCGCATCCGGCCCAGAGAGACTCTGGAGCAGGGCGCCTCCCAGGCGGGTCCGAGCAGACCTACTGGGCAGCCGGAAGGGGCAACCCAAGCGGCAGCTGGATCGGCCCCTGTCACCCGAGACGAACTCATGAGGTTCATGACGAGTTTTAAGGGTGAAATTACAAAGCTGATCACCAAAAGCCAGGCTGGCCCAAGTAAAGGTCAGTCGGCGAAGAAGACTCCTCCAGAGAAGGGGAAGTTAGTCAGAAACCGGCAGCCCACTCCTCACCCAAAGGAGAAGGCAGCCGGGACCATCGATTGGTCGAAAATTCTCCTTCCTGGGGGGAACCCCAATAATTCTCGCCGGCCTCATCAACCGGTGAGAAGTAAAAAATCAACTCTCGATGCCCGGGAGATCATCAACCGGAAGAGAAATCAATCGCTGTCTGAGTCGGCTTCAACGTCGAACTTTCCAGACAGCTTCAACAACATCTCTACAGGGAGTGCACCCTCCTTGCATGAGAGCCAGACAGGCGGTAATACCGTCCATTCTGGCCCTCATATGATTGGAGTCGTCCCGTACGTGCCTACTCTGGCTTACGGGCAGTATCCTCCTCACTTCATGCAGCCGGCCTTCTTTGGGGGTCAGGCGGCATATCCAAATGTCCAGCCATTGGACTGGCAGCTTCGCCTGCTGCGCCTGGGTGAACAACCTTCTGCGTTCACTCGGGAGATAACCGAGGCGGCTCAGCCGGCCAAGGTTAAGAATGTGTTGGTTGGTACCTATGATGGTACCACCAATCGGGAAGACCACCTCATGGCTTACACCAACCTCATGTATCTGCAGGGGTTGGATGATGCCACTTGGTGTCGATGCTTCCTGGCTACATTGAAGGGCATTGCCCAACAATGGTTTGGCAACCTGCCAGCCGGGTCCATAGACAGCTTTAGGAAGCTTGCTTTCCTGTTTGCTTCCAACTTCTCAATGAACATCCCTGCTAAGAAAACAAGCCTTGATTTGAGCACTGTTAAGCAGGGAGAGAGAGAAGGGTTGCGCTCATATGTCAGGCGGTTCAACCTGATCAGAATTCAGATTTAGGGACTGTCTGATGAGGTAGCTTTTACAGACTTTTTTAAAGGTCTGAGAGACGGGTCGACCTTTAAGTTCGACCTAGTCAGAAAAGGGGCTTTCACCCTACAGGCGGCCCTAAGGGAGGCGGAAGCTACATTCAAGCTACCGACCTCTGCTCGCTTGGTAGCCAGTCGGACTCCAAGAAGTCTGACAAACAGAAAGACAGCCGGTAAGCTCAGCCGGCTAAAAACAAAGAAGAGAGCAAGAAAAGAAAAGAAGTCTGGGCGGTTACTGACTCTAATCAGTCGTCCCAGAAGAAAAAGAAAGAATTTAAACCGTACGTCCCCAAGTACGAGTTTAATAAAGATTGCAACTCCATCTTCATGGAGGTAAAGGACCGGCTGTCCATTGAGAAGCCGAATCCTATGAAGAGTTTTGTCCAGTCACAGAACAAGAATAAATTCTGTCAGTTCCATGAGGAGGTTGGCCATGACACCAACGACTGCTTCAGTCTTCAGCGTGCGTTGGACCGTCTGGCTGACAAAGGGCTGTTGAAGTCCTACATTTCTAAGTCCCCAGCCGGGGCAAAAAAGAAAAACAAGGGTCAGTCCTCCAAGACTACCCCCCAGCCTGCTAGTAGCTCGGATACCGATAAGGAGCCGGTCTACACTATAGCAGGCGGGTTCTCATGTGGTGGCCCTACCATCCGGGGCACCAAGAGCCATCTTCAAAAGATGGACAAAGATGATGATGAACAGGCGGAAGCCAGCTCCTCCTTCCCAGACGTCTTGATCACTGAGAAGGATAGGGGCAGCGTTCGCCGCCCGCATGATGACCCGGTGGTCATTCAATGTAAGGTTGCCAATCAGCTGGTTGGACGGATCCTTATAGACACCGGCAACTCATCAGACATCATCAGTTTCCGATGCTTGCAAAAGCTGAAATACAACGTCAGCAGCATGCATCCGGTCACCCACCCCTTGGTTGGTTTTGGGGGTGGGATGGTCTACCCAGCCGGGAGAATTGATTTACCCATCCGGCTGGGAGTGAAAGGCCAGGGATGACATATTGTCGTCAGATTCTTGGTCGTTGAGGAGTTGACCGCCTATAACATCATTCTTGGAAGGCCAACCCTCAACGTAGCCAAGGCAGTAATCATCCCTTCCCTCATGCTCATCAAGTATGAGAGGGATGACGGCTCTGTTGGTTCCTTGAATGGGGATCAGAAGACGGCCCAAGAATGTTATCTCTCAGCCGTCCGAGATACCGTGGCCCCAGGCGGTCAGGAACCAATAGACCTTGACAACGTCAAGGATGCCGACCCAGCTCCTGCCCCATCAGCAGCCGAAAAGAAAAGAAAGGCTCCTCTGCTGGTGGAGGTGAAAAAAGAGAAAAAATAGCAATCACTGACCGGTGAATGGTCAGATGAGCTCCGTCCCCAATCGGCTGGCAAAAGCATTGATCTCGTACTGGACGACTGCCGTCCAGAACGCACTGTTAAGGTTGGGACGGTTTCTCATGCTACCTTGGGTGCAAGCTTGCACCTTCTGCTGAAAGAATTCAAAGACATTTTTGCCTTTGAAGTGGAAGAGATGCCAGGCGTCAGCCCGGATCTTGCTGTCCACAAACTCGCCGTGGACCCCAAAAAGAAGCCCATCCGACAAAAGAAGAGAAACCACGGCGAGGAAAGAAGTCAGGCGGCATCTGCCGAAGTCAAAAAGTTGCTAGACGCCAGGTTCATTCGGCCTTGTAATTTCCGCGACTGGGTGGCCAATGTGGTCCTTGTGAAGAAACCGAATGGGACCTGGCGCATGTGTGTTGGTTACACAGAACTCAACAAGGCGTGTCCAAAGGACAGTTATCCGCTTCTAAAGATCGACAGTCTGGTCGTTTCTACAGCCGGTCACGCCTTGATGAGCTTTATGGATGCCTACTCCGGCTTCCATCAGATACCCCTGTGGAAAAAAGATCAAGAGAAGACGACCTTCGTCACTGATCAGGGGTTATTTTGTTATACTGTGATGACGTTTGGCTTGAAAAATGCGCCTGCCACTTTCCAACGGATGATTAATACGACCTTCATTAATCAGATTGGGAGGAACGTGGAGGCGTACATTGATGACATGATAGTCAAATCCAAGTTACAGACGGATCACCTTGCTGATCTCCGAGAAACATTCACCACCCTCAGGCAGCATAAGGTTATGTTAAATCCTAAGAAATGCGTCTTTGGTGTTGAGTCTGGGAAGTTTCTCGGATTCCTGATTGATCAAAGGGGGATAGAGGCTAACCCCGAAAAGATACAGGCGGTGATTGACATGAGGTCACCCCGCTCTGTTAAGGAAGTTTAGAGACTCACCGGTTGTCTGGCCGCCCTGGAGATGTTCCTCAGCCGGTCAGGTGACAAATGCCTCTACTTCTTCCAAGCAATCAGGAAGAAGACCATATTTGAATGGGGGGATGATGCTGAGGCGGCGTTCCAGAGGTTGAAAGAGCATTTACATTCTCTTCCTAGGTTGGTCAGTCCTTTGCCTAGGGAGACGTTGTACATGTATTTAGCCGTCTCAGACCATGCCCTCAGTGCCGTTCTCCTTGCTGAGCGAGACGGCGTGCAGCTCCCGGTTTACTTCATTAGCCAGGTTCTTAAAAATGCTGAACTTCGGTACCCCATGGTTGAAAAATTTGGCCTCGCTTTGTATATGGCATTCAAAAAATTGAAGCCTTACTTTTTGGCACATCCGGTGGTGATTTACACGGACCAGCCACTCAAGCGGCCAATGTCTACCTTGGACTCATCCGGGAGAATGTTGAAATGGGCTATTGAAATGCAGAGCCTTGAAATCACTTACGAACCAAGAAAGGCAGTGAAAGGTCAGGCGTTTGTCGACTTCATTGTGGAAATGACTCGTCCGGTGGCTTCGGATAATCTTGATCAGGTTTGGAAAGTGTACGTAGACGGAAGCTCTACAAAGAACGGCTGTGGTGCAGGTGTAATTTATGAGTCTCCTGAAGGAGACAGATTTGAATATGCACTACGCTTCAAGTTTCAGGCCTCTAACAATGAGGCGGAATATGAAGCCCTTCTAGCCGGCATTCGCATGTGTAAGGTGGCAGGGGCCATGAAAATTGACGCCTACTCTAATTCTCAATTGGTTGTTAGCCAGTATGAGGGAAGCTACGAGGCTACTCATCCGGCTATGATTAAATATCTTCAGGCAGTCAAAGAAGAGACCAAGGCTCTTGAGGAATTCCGGCTGAATCAGGTGCCTAGGTCGGAAAACAACCAGGCGGATGCATTGTCAAAGCTGGCATCTTCCGCCTGCCATGATACGCCTCGATCAGTCTTCTGGGAAGTTCTTGAAAAGAGAAGCATCTATGAGGATCCCGTTGGAATTCTGGACCGAAGCTCTACCTGGATGGATGGCATCCGGGCCTATCTCTCAGACGGCACACTTCCTGATTCGCCACAGGAAGCAGCCGTCCTGAAAAAGCGAGCTACAAGATTTGAGTTGAAAAATGGAGAACTCTTCAAGGCGGGGTTTATAAAGCCTTTGTTGAAGTGTGTCACCCCAGAAAAGGGGAAAGAAATTATCAAAGACTTGCACTCGGGATTCTGCGCCTCTCACATAGGCGGCAGGTCCCTAGCCGTCAGAGCCAGACGACATTACTTTTGGCCCACTCTTGAGGCGGACGCCAAGGAGTTGGTGAAGAAATGTGACAAGTGCCAAAAATTTGGCAAACTCATTCACCGTCCGGCTACTGATCTGACGACCATCCACAGCCCAATCCCGTTTGCAAAATGGGGCATGGACATTCTAGGTCCTTACACGCCTGCTCCAGGCGGAAAGCGCTATATCTTAGTGGCTTTGGATTACTTCACCAAGTGGGTTGAGGCTGAGGCGGTTAAAAACATCAAAACCTCAGACGTAATTTCCTTCATCTAGAAGAACATTATCACCCGGTACGGGGTACCCATGTCTATGGTTTTTGATAATGGTCCTCAGTTTGAGACGCCTCAGCTAAAAACTTGGTTGGGAGATCAGGGGATCTCAAGCTATTTTGCATCTGTTGGCCGGCCCCAAGCAAACGGCCAAGTTGAAGCTTTCAACAAACTCATCTCAGACGGCATTAAAAAGAAAATAGAAAGAGCTGGTGGCTTATGGGAAGAAGAATTAATCCATGTCCTGTGGGCCATCCGGACAACAGCGAAAGGGGAAACCGGTGAAACCCCATTTCTCATGGTTTACGGTGTTGAAGCCGTCTTGCCCATCGAACATTACGAGCCGACTCTTAGAGTCATGCTGTATGATGAAGAGGCAAACTGGGAAGCAATGCGCCTAGCATTGGATTCACTCCCAGAATGCAGGGGCAATGCCGCCTTGCGTCATGAGATTTACCGTCTGAGAATGACGAGAGCCTACAACAAAAAAGTACACAAGCGTCCTTTGAAAGTTCCTTTGAAAGTTGACGACTTAGTGTTACGAAAAATGGAGGCAATCGGTAGGGCCAATGAGTTGGGAAAGCTAACCCCAAATTGGGAAGGCCCCTACCGGATCTATGAAGAAGTAAGGGACGGCACCTACCGCCTGGAAACTCCAGACGGAAGGCGCCTTCCTAGAACTTGGAATGTAGACAATCTTAAAAAGTACTACTTCTAAGATTGTAAACTTTTTGTAAACAGTGTTAGTTAATGAAGATTCAGACTTTGTTTGCAAAATTATCGTTTGATTATCCATCCGGGTAATATCCAGGCGGATTCCTCATTTACCTAACTAAGTTTGATACTTAGTGAAGGTTTCATTTGTTAGTCCGCCTGGGTAATACTCGGATCTCTTGTTTATTAAAGTTTGATTTTGTATATTCAACTGCTTGACTATCCGCCTGGGTAATACTCAGACGGATTCTCCATTTATCTAACTAAGTTTGATACTTAGTATGATCAAATATTTGTCTGTCCGTCTGGATATTACCCAGACAGACTCGTATGTTTAAAAAACTAAGTTCGATACTTAGTGTAAATTCAACACTGATTAAGAAACTAAGCACAAAAACGTTTAGTGGCTACACAACCGGTCTCAAAAAGGACCAGAGGCTAAAATGGTCGGATGGTTGCTATTTTTATAAAATCGCCTGTCCCAACATGGACAAAGGCGTCCGGCGACACCCCTCCGGGTGCAATCGTCGCAGAGAACAGATTATCTGTCGGTTCTACGTATCCATGTAGACGGCAAAAATTGAACGACCAAATTGGTCAACTCATAGCCATCTGACTAAAATAACCTACGAAGAACGAAAAAGTTCCTAAATACCGGATGCCCATAGGTATCAGTCGGTAACCGGCTGAAGTTCTCACAGGTTATTTATTTAAAAATTGCACCTCACCTCAATTGGGGCAGGAGTTCAATGGCTATGAAATCTCTACCAAGACGGGCATAAGCCGTCTGTGTAGTGACTGAAACGCCTGTTGGTGTACGGCTGTGCACTTGGTTTGGGGCAATCACTACTGTGATTGATTGACTTACAAACATATCATGCTCTTTGCAGCATCAGACGTTTTCAAGTCAATCAACCAGCTCCAATTGAAACCAATCACACAGCCGCCCAGGGGCAAGGACAGCCGGACTACTGATTAGTTAGGCAAGAAATCGTCGCATGCTTTCGATAAGTTAAGCAAGAAATCGCCGCATGCTTTCGATAAGTTAGGCAAAAATTAAAATTTGCAAAAAAAACAAACATTCAAATGCTAAATGATCAAAACCGACCTAGTCGGTGCAATTCATAAAAGTCCATCCAACCAAACGGTTGTAACGGATCAAATGTTAACAGCACCCCGTCCGGGAGAAAGAAATTGTTAATTAACCCGGCTCCATAGCCGGTAAAAACACAAATACTCGGCACCAAGGCCGGAAAAAGCAAGTTTTGGCATACAGCCGCTGAATAAAAATTAAAAAAAAAAAAAAAAGCAAACTGGCATACTGCCGCTGAGGGGTCACTTCTGGCTTGCGGACGGAGCCTCCTGGTTCTCCCCCTTCTCCTCATCATCTGAGGGAATTTGGTGCGCTTCGCCTGGACCAGGAAGCTCAGGCGCGGTTGGCTCACTGTTGCTGAGCCAGGCTTCAAAGGAGGCAGGCTCTGGCTCACCTTGCTCTCTCAAGTACACCCCGTACTCGGCATAGTTGTGTGCCATTGCCCAGATGCTATAATCAGCTTCTGGGTACAAGGCAGCCCAAGAAATCTTCATACGGGCGTCGTTGTCAGCATCATTCTCAGCAACAAGGTGGTTTTGCTCCGCCTCCAGGGTTGTTGCAAAGTTTTTCTGAGCTTGAGCAGCTTCCTTCTCCGGCCTCTCAACCTTGGTTTTCAGTTTTCCAAGGTCCGCCTGGGCCTTCTTGAGCGCCTCATCACCCTGCTTGGCGCTCTCGTCTGCCTTCTTCTAGGCCTCCTCCGCCCCCTTCTTGGCCGTCTCAGCATCCGTTGCCCGCTGGTCGGCCGCCTTCAGATCTAACTCCAGCTACTAGATTTTAGACGCTTGTGTCATAATTATTGCTTTAGTTTCAAGTTAATTTACGATAGTCGAGTGTAAAGCAATATTATCAGCGTCTATGGCGGACTTCTTGGCCCTTTTTACCTCTTCCCGTTTGCGGGAATAAGGACGTTTGAGACCGTCCACCCGTAGCATGGCCTGCAAAAGCAGGCGGTATAAGAATTACAGGCGGGATAACTACTTGAAAAAAAAAAAAAAAAAACATTGAATTGACAAGTTTCTTACCTCAGCTAGAAGGGATAGAATGCGTTCAAGATTGAACGTCTCTATCCCAGGGATATTGTCCTTATCCCTCTTCCGGACGACATCCAGCATGGCCTTGGCGTTTTTCTGGACGTCTGGCCAGCGGGGAGATTGATCTGCACCACAATCAACACGTGATGAGTGCGAAACTAAGGCAGCACCTGCGAAACTAAGGCAACACCTATCTGTTGCCGACCGTCTGAGGATGATGTCTGTTGGGAGTGGGATTTCACCCGTAAAGGCCACCCTAGCTCAAGTGGGGATTCGAAAGGGTTCTTACCTTCAGAGCCGGCCAAGCAGGAAACGCTTGCAAGCGTGGTGAACCCCGCGGCTGCTGATAAGTGGTTGACAAGATCAAGGCACACGCTGCCGCCTACCTTCTCTAGCCGCCCCGCTACCCGCATCGTCTTAGCCCCGGCTGAGGCGCCAGGAGTTGACGCAGAGGCGGACTTTTTTATTTTATTGGGAACAACTGGGGCCTCCTCTCTAGCCCGTTTGAGATTCTTCTCAAACGATTTCCCAACTTCTCCCCCCTGTGAAAATACACAAGTAAAGGTTAGTATCCGGGCAAGACAGTTTATAAAATAAACTTAAGAAAGGGTCAGGCGCTCAATACCTTGGCCCTAAGCTCGGTCGCAGCTTTCTCCGCAAGATCTTTGCAAATGGTCGCAGAAGATCGCTTGGGAGTTTTCTCCGACTGCAACATGTTTAGCGCTTCTTCTACAAAAAAGAGAAATTGATCAAAATCATAAATCAATTCCGATAGAAAAATACTACAGACGGTGTGAACCCAGATGCATACGTAAACATGTGCCCTAGCCCGCAGGCGGCTAGGAAACATTCATCCCTGAACCAGGCGCTCTTAGGAATCCAATTCTTAGGGACTTTTATTGTTTCCCCGGTTGACAGAGTTGCGTCTGTGAGGCCGAAAAAGTCTGCCTCGATTATCTTGTCAAAGTCTTCTTCTGGGATCTGGGGAAGAGCGCACTTCCTGCCCAACAAGTCGGGCTTCTTATTATATAGACGGAATTCATAATTTTCCCGTCTGGTTGGGGCTGACATCAGGTAGAACCTGTGCTTTCAGCCATCGAACTTGGAGACCTTGTCCAAGGTCATCATGTATTGCGGCTGTGTGGTTAGAGTATACCACGCCCTCCAGCCGCCTGGGCTTCTGCTGAGATAATGCATGCTTGCAAAGGCCTCCCAGCCGGGGTTAAGCCCTTGGAACTCGCAGGCGGCAACATACCCCAGAATGTTGGTCCAGGAGTTGGGGGTAAGTTGCCAGACCCAAGGCCGTAGCCTCTCAAAATTGCCTTCACCGCCTGGTGAAGGGGGAAGCGAAGGCCGGCTTTGAACGCCGCCTCATAACAGCCAAAATAGTTGTTGGCGTTCTCTTGATCATCCCCCCAAGCGATGGTGCCCAGCTCAGGCGGCACTCAGATCTTATACCCGTCTCCAAGCGGGTGCATTTTCTTAAAGTTCTCTAAGTTCTCCTCCATCTGGATTCGGTCCTTGGAGGAGACGTGGATGCTGAAGGGATCGTCCTTCTCATTCCACTTTTTCCTTTCTTCCTCCTCGCTATCCAGAAGAGGGGGCAAGTCATCGCTGCTCTTGGAGGTAGAGGCGGAGCTGTCGCTCTCCGTCTCCCCCTCGCTTTGGTCCATGGGGGCAGAGGCGGCCTCGTCGCCGCCTTGGTCACACTCTTCCAAGAAAGAGTCAGCAGGGGTTGAAGGGGCGCGCGGAGGGGATCTCTCCAGAGCTGTCTGGTCTCCCTGACCAGACGATTCTCCCTCAGGCGTTTGGCCGCCTGAGCCTTCGCTTCTATAATTCGGATCAGTGGCCGTCTGCATTGTCCGAGCCATGGTGTCCTGCACAGACACATAACTGGTCGGAATCCATGGCAAAGGGTGGTCCCAACACCCCGAGCCGGCACTCCCAGTCCTAGACTCAGCCGTCCCTGGTGACCGGCTGGACTCTAACCTAGGTTGTGCCGTGTGTGTTGGTGATGCATCCATTTATTGCAAGAAATATGTACAAGCGGTGAAAAAAAGAAAAGAGCTGAGAGAGACAGAGACGGTACCTTTGGATTTGATATCTGAAGGAAGGCGGGTCCGGCTGGGTTGCGGAAGAACAAAGTTTCTTGCTCGCGCCTGACTCAAACGGATGACTTCTGCTCTCTCGAAGTTTTTCTCTCTAGAAAATTTTTGTAAACGTACAAAATTATGAGGGTAAAACGGCTATATATAGAGGGTAAATTTGGGGGCATTTCCGTAATTTACCCGGAAGGTGAACGGTTACTCTGTAACGGTAAAATTACTGCCAGCCGGAGCGTGACATGTGTCACAGATGCCACGTGGCGTGCCACGTCACATCTGTGAGGGGCAAATGTTTAGGGTAATTTTACCCTGTCACGTGGCCCAATCAGAAGGTGACGCGTGTCAGCCCCAGATTGGTCTAAAATGGACCAATCCCTGCTCGACACGTGTCATTCCCGAAATCAAGGGAAAAGGCGGCCTTCAGGCCCAAATCCCGAGAATGCCGCCTAACGGCGCAGCCCACCAATGATTAGGGTTCAGTAACCTAATCAGGGGCACAATTCCCAAAGACCCTATAAATAGGGAGATGTCCCTCATTTTGAGGACACGTTTTACCATTTATTACACATTTTACTTTTTGATAGAGACATCCTGAGTTTGGAATCCAAGCAGATCCCCACCTAAATTTCCGCACCTTTTTCTCCTTTCAAGTTTCTAACTTGTGCGTCGGAGGCGGAGCACCACCCAACTGGTGTCTCCGTTTGTTTTGCAGGTACAGCTCACCCCGGATCAGTCTTCGTGTTGTAACTCTCCCGAGGGACAAAAACACCCAAAACAATTCCTTTTTAGTTTAATTTCAAATAAATTTATGTTATAAAAGTTTCAAGCAAATTATTACATGATTGTAATACATTCATACTAAAATTACTAATGAACACATTTCAATCGATTCTAAAACATATATGAGGATTGAGTATAGATTAATTATTGATAATGAACTTATCATCCAACAATAAAACAATTTAAAGCAAGTATTATTATTAATCATCTCTGCATTGGAAGACAAATTAAGTATTACTCGCCAAAATAAATGAAAATAACTATAAGTTCGTTGTGCTACGTACTTGTACTTGTACATGTACATACATGCAATAAGAATTAGAAAGATTAAGACATATCCGTTGAAAAGGTAATTTAGTACGGCATAATGGATTTTCCATAGGTAGTCAAAAACAGAATATTTTCAATAAAATCTAAAAAAAGGCAAAATCCATATTAAAAAGTTTAACTGACCTTTATAAGGAGTCTAAATAAAATAGACTCCTCCAAAAAATAAATAAATTAAATTCTAGTCTTAGAAGAAATCTCTCATTTTATACTCTCTAGATTGAGACAATTGAAATGACCCCTCTTTTCTTTTAATATGGTGCATTCATTGTCAATATATATAAATAAATAGATATTCATAGAAAAAAAAAATTGACGAAAAAAAAAACAAAATAAATATGGTGTTTGCACTAAGCACCAATTTTTAAAAGTTGAAATTCTATGCTTACTTTTCTTCATGTTATTGTTTTTTTTTTTTTTGGTGCAAATCGATATTTGCATCATCTTTCTTAAGGTATGAATGAGGATAAGACGGACAATTATTAGAAGAAATATTTATTGACTATAATTTAACAGAAAATAACAATCGTTTCAGAGACAAAATACGATTGCTAAAAATAGTATTGTTGATTAAAATATAGGTAATGCTATATGCAGTCCTAATTCTTTTTTTTAGTATGAATATTAAGTTAGGAATTTATCAACAATACACGAGTAAATCGGTGTAATAAATGTTTATTTATTGCCATTTTTTTCCATTTTAACTTCTTATATGAAGCCCTAATCTTTTTCCTTACATTTTAAAATTACTCCATTTTGGAATTACTGTAACAATGGCTTTATTAATTATGGATTAATGGATTTTTTTATTTCTATTTTTACTTTCTACCTATAAAAAAAAGTTACAAAAACAAGTGATATATATGAAATTCAATGTCTTGGATACTGTAACACATATCACCCTTTTTTTTCATTATACAAGTTTGATACAGATAAACTTGTATTTTCTCTTAATCTAATTCTACAAAATTCAAGTCAAACTATACTATGAAACTCTAAGAGCAAGTTTAGCCTTGAATGTGACATCATTTTTGGTGGTCCCCGTTGAAAATGATGTCATCAAATTCTTGTTAAGACTCACTAAGACTTACACAAATTTATCACTTTAGCCCTAAGATTTAAATACTTGACATATTATATGTAGAAAAGTGTAAGAAAAAAAAAAGGGATAATAAAATAAAAGTGAAGTGGGTGAAGTGGGTCCCAATCTCAAGTCTTAAGTTGAGTCTTGAAATTTCAAGACTCAACTTGAGACTTGCTTGAGATTTTTGAAGAAAAATGGGAAAAGTCTTAAGTATAAATCTTAAGACTCAAAATGATGATGTCACCCCAAATCTTAAGACTTGGGGCTAAACTTGCTCTAAGAGCAAGTTTAGCCCAAGTCTTAAGACTTGGATGTGACATCATTTTTGGTGGTCCCTATTGAAAATGATGTCATTAAATTTTGGTTATGACTCACTAAGACTTACACAAATTTATCACTTTAGCCCTAAGACTTAAATATTTGACATATTATATGTAGAAAAGTGTAAAAAAAAAAGGATAATAAAAATAAAAGTGAGGTGGGTCCCAATCTTAAGTTGAGTCTTGAAATTTTAAGACTCAACTTGAGACTTGCTTGAGATTTTTGAAGAAAAATGGGAAAAAAACTTAAGCATAAGTCTTAAGACTCAAAATGATGATGTCACCTCAAGTTTTAAGACTTAGGGCTAAACTTGCTCTAAGCTTCGAAAAGTCAGCAATTTGTAAAAGGGTTCTTAAAATATGCTCTCCCACTTCCATGGGCGGATCTAAGGGGGGTTCAAGGGGGTTCATTGAACCCCCAGATTTTTTGAAAAAAATTATAAGTTTTGATTTTAATTTTTTTTTTTAAAAAAAGAAAAAAAATAAGGCTAAAACAAATTTTTGTGAAGTAAATAAACAAATATGTAACTCAGGCACATTGGTAAAGGAGTGATTAATAGTAGTGAGGCTCCTCTTGATCATGGGTTCGAGACCAACCACCCTCATTTTTTTTGTTTTTTTCCCCTCTTTCGATTTCTTCCGTTGTTCTTCATGAGTTAGTCCATAGTTGGGTCAATAATTTTAGGAGTAGTATGGTGGTCATTTTGTTAAGTTAGAGAGTTAAATGAATTTAGAAGTTAATGAGTTTATTTAGTGGGTTAAACATGGCATTTTACTTTCAGTTTTTTAGCTTATTATTTGTTAGCCTATATATATGGCTCTTGTATTTGGTGAAGTAAGCATGAAGAAATATTATGAGTTCTTTATTTTACTTGCTTCATACTTATCTAATATTATTATTGTTTTTATCCTTTAGTACGTATTAAATTAGTTTCAACAGTCCTCTTATTCCTCTACTCATCTTAATTCTTAAATCATTATTTGTTTGTAAATTAGTGATAATTAGATTAATTATTGATTTGTTTAATTAGTTTTGATATATTGTTGACGTACAAATTGAATTCAGAAACTTAGAATTTAAAATTTTTACTCGGTCTTTTAATTGATAATTAGAAAAAAAAATTCATTATCAAATTTGTGTTTATTGGGGACTTGGGATTTTTGTTTTTTCGAATTTTCGTGTAATATTGAGTTTTTGCAATATAATTATAGATTTATCATTTATAGAAGTAGTAATATTTTTAGCACGCTTTCAAAGTATAAAACTCGAAGAATGCTTTTGTAGGGGTTTTTTTTTATTTATTATTTTATAACTGTTTAATCCATCCATTTGTAATAAAAAATTTGAACTTATATATTGAATATTTAATTAATATATGAGCATCATTTGTTTTTTAAGATTCCGAACCCACAGTTCGGAATTCCTGAATACGCCACTGGTCAAAAGTCAAAACCCAAAATATAGGATCTATAATTATCTTTTATTCATAAATAAAAAGATAAAAATATGTATATGAAAATATAAAAGAAAGGAAATTAAAAAGTAAAATGAGTAATGAATACTTTTGGCGTCTGGACAAGTGAGAAGGTGGGGGCAAGTATATAGTTATATCCATGAGTCGGTTACATTTTTGTGGGCCAAAGCATTAGATCCTTATAATTCATTATCCAACTTGTCAAAAGCCCCGTCTTTGTACTCATTAATTGAAACTATTCCTCACCTTATTACTCGTATTATTGAACAATTATGTTTACTGATTGCAAATTAGTTTACTTTAAAAGCCCCGTCTTTTTACTCATTAATTGAAACTATTCCTCACCTTATTACTCGTATTATTGAACAATTATGTTTACTGATTGCAAATTAGTTTACTTCTATTAATTAAATTTAAAGTACTACATTGGCCGAAACTTTCAAAATTTCTCAAAAAACGTAGAGATTAGCCTTCAATTTTGAAATTTTTTGATTTTTTTTCACTCAGAAAAAAAAAATGCCGAAATGCTTACCATGGTCCCTAATACTCTCCGGGAGTCCAATTGTCTGGGTGGAACCATCCAATTTGTCTTTAAACGACCAATTTATCATTTTACAACTTACACCGATTTCATTAACACAAGCTTACCACGAACATTTATTACAACATATAATGATCATATATGGATCCAAACGGCATTATATGACCCCGAAATGTATCTCCTGAAATCTCAATGCTTTTCGACACCGGGCCCCCGAAAAATTCGAAATTTCTTTAAAAGCGTGGATATTAGCCTTCAATTTTGAAATGATTTGACTTTTTCCGCCCGGATATAAAAATTGACGAAAGGTTTACCATGGTCTCAAATACCCTCCGGGAGTCCAATTGGGTGGGTGGAACCATCCAATTTGCCTTTAAATGACTAATTTACCGATTTACAACTTACACCGATTTCATTAATTCAAGCCTACCACAAACAAATATGACAATAAATAATGATCACGTATAGTTCCAAACGACATTATATTACCCCGAGATGTATTCCCTAGAATTTCAAGACTTTTCGACACCGGGCCCCGAAGACTCCAAAAATTCTCAAAAAGCGTGGATATAGCCTTCAATTTTTGAATTTTTTGACTTTTTTTCGCCCGAAAACAAAAATTGCCGAAATGTTTACCATGTTCTTTAATACCCTCCGGGAGTCCAATTGGGCGGATGAAACCATCCAATTTGCCTTTAAACGACCAATTTACCGTTTAAAGCTTGCATCGATTTCATTAACTCAAAAATACCACAAACATTTATGACAACATATAATGATCATATATGGTTCCAAACGGAATTATATGACTCTGAGATGTATCCCCTAAAATCTAAAGGCTTTTCGACACCGGGCCCCGAAACGGCCAATTTACCGATTTATAACTTGCACCGATTTCATTAACTCAAGCCTACCAGACCACGAACATTTATGACAACATATAATGATCATTTGTGGTTCCAAATGGCATAATATGACCTTGAGATGTAACCCCTAAAATCTCATTTCATTTCGACACCAGCCCTGTAGCCTTTGAAATTTCTCAAAAAGTATGGATATTATTAGCCTTCAATTTTGGAATTTTTTAACTTTTTTCGCCTGAAAATAAAAATTGACAAAATGTTTACAATGGTCCCTAATACCCGCCGGGAATCCAATTGGGTTGGTGGAACCATCCAATTTGGCTTTAAATGGCCAATTTACCGGTTTACAACTTGCATCAATTTCATTAACCCAAGCCTACAACAAATATTAATGACAACAAATAATGATCATATATAGTTCCAAACGACATTATATGACCCCAATATGTATCTCATAGAATTTTCGGCATCGGGCCTCAAACCCTCTAAAAATTCTCAAAAAGCGTGGATATTAGCCTTTAATTTGGAATTTTTTTGACTTTTTCGCCCAGAAATAAAAATTGATGAAATGTTCACCATAGTCCCTAATACCGTCCGGGAGTCCCATTAGTTGGGTGGAACCATCCAATTTGCCTTTAAACGACCAATTTACCTTTTTACAACTTGGACCGATTTCATTAACTCAAGTCTACCATGAACATTTATGATAACAAATAATGATCATATATGGTTTCAAACAGCATTATGACCTCGAAATGTATCCCCTAAAATTTCAAAACTTTTCGACTCCAAGCCTCGAAACCTCCAAAATTTCTCAAAAAACGTGGATTTTAGCCTTCAATTTTGGAATTTTTTTTGACTTTTTTTCCGGCCGGAAATAAAAATTGTCGAAATGTTTTTAATGGTCCCTAATATCCTCCGAGACTCTAATTAGGTGGGTGGAACCATCCAATTTGCCTTTAAACGACCAATTGAATTACCGGTTTACAAATTGCACGGATTTCATTAACTCAAGCCTACCATGAACATTTATGACAATGTATAACGATCATATATGGTTCAAAACTACATTATATGACCCCGAGATTATGTATCCCCTAAATTATATATTAATACTTTTCTACACCGGGTCTGAAACCTTTTAAATTTCTCAAAAAGCTTGGATATTAGACTTCAATTTTGGAATATTTTGACTTTTTTTCGCCCGGAAATAAAAATTGTCGAAATGTTTACCATGGTCACTAATACCGTCCGGGAGTCCCAATGGGTGAGTGAAACCAGCCAATTTGTCTTTAAACGACTAATTTCCAGTTTTACAACTTGCACCGATTTCATTAATTCAAGCCTACGACGAACATTTATAACAACAAATAATGAAGATATAAGGTTTCAAACAGCATTATAGGACCCCGAGATGTATCCCCCAAAATTTCAAGAATTTTCGAGTCCGAGCCTAGAAACCTCCAAAATATCACAAAACGCGTGGATATAAGCCTTCAATTTTGGAATTTTTTTACTTTATTTTCGCCCGGAAATAAAAATTGCCGAAATATTTTTCATGGTCACTAATACACTCCGGGAGTCCAATTGGGTTGGTGGAACAATCCAATTTGCTTTTAAACGACCAATTTAATTACCGGTTTACAAATTGCACGGATTTCTCTAATTCAAGCCTACTACGAACATTTATGAAAACATATAATGATCATATATGGTTCCAAACGACATTATATGACCCCGAGATGTATCCCCTAAAATATTTATACTTTTATACACCGGGCCCGAAACCTCCAAAATTTCTCAAAAAGCGTGGATATTAGCCATTAATTTTAAATTTTTTTGATTTTTTATCGCCCAGAAATAAAAATTGCCGAAATGTTTACCATGGTCCCTAATACCGTCCGGGAGTCCAATTGGGTGGGTTGAACCATCAAATTTGTCTTTAAACGACCAAATTACCGGTTTACAACATGCACCGATTTCATTAATTTAAGCCTACCACGAACATTTATGACAACAAATAATGATCATATATGGTTCCAAACGACATTATATGACCCCGTGATGTATCCTATAGAATTTTCAGACACTTCAACACCAGACCCCGAAACCTTCAAAATTTCTCAAAAAACGTGGATATTAGCCTTCAATTTTAAAATTTTTAGATTTTTTTTCGCCCGTAAATAAAAATTGCCGAAATATTTACCATGGTCCCTAATACCGTCCGGGAGTCTAATTGGGTGGGTTGAACCATCAAATTTGCCTTTAAACAACAAAATTACCGGTTTACAACTTGCATCGATTTCATTAATTTAAGCCTACCACGAACATTTATGACAACAAATAATGATCATATATGGTTCCAAACGACATTATATGACCCCGAGATGTATCCTATAGAATTTCCAGACTTTTCGACACCGGCCCTGAAATCTTCAAAATTTCTCAAGAAGCATTGATATTAGCCTTCAATTTTGGATTTTTTTGACTTTATTTTTCGCACGGAAATAAAAATTGCCGAAATTTTTACCATGGTCCCTAATACCGTCCGGGAGTCCCATTGGGTGTGTAACCATCCGATTTGCCTTTAAACAACCAATTTACCGGTTTACAACTTGCACCGATTTCATTAACTCAAGCCTACCATAAACATTATGACAACAAATAATGATCATATATGACTCCAAACAGCATTATATGACCCCGAGATGTATCCCCTAAAATTTTAAGACTTTTCGACATTGGGCCCCAAAACGTCCAAAATTTCTCAAAAAACGTGGATTTTTTTTTTCTGGATATTAGCCTTCAATTTTGGAATTTTTTGACTTTTTTCTGCCTGGAAATAAAAATTGCCAATTTTTTTTTTCATGGTCCCTAATATACTCCGGGAGTCCAATTGGGTTGGTGGAACAATCTAATTTGCCTTTAAACGGCCTATTTAATTACCGATCTACAAATTGCACGGATTTCATTAACTCAAGCCTACTACGAACATTTATGACAACATATAATAATGATAATATATGGTTCCGAACGGCATTATATGACCCCGAGATTTATTCCCTAAAATATTATTACTTTTCTACCCCGGGCCCGAAACCTCCAAAATTTCTCAAAAAACGTGGATATTAGCCTTCAATTTTAAATTTTTTTGAAATTTTCTCGCCCGAAAATTAAAATTGCCGAAATGTTTACCATGGTCCCTAATACCGTCCGCGAGTCCAATTGGGTGGGTTGAACCATCAAATTTGCCTTTAAACGACCAAATTACCGGTTTACAATTTGCACCGATTTCATTAATTTAAGCCTACCACGAACATTTATGACAACAAATAATGATCATATATGGTTCCAAACGACATTATATGACCCCGTGATGTATCCTATATAATTTTCAGACTTTTCGACACCGGGCCCCGGAACCTTCAAAATTTCTCAAAAAGCGTGGATATTAGCCTTCGATTTTAAAATTTTTAGATTATTTTCGCCAGGAAATAAAAATTGCCGAAATGTTTACCATGGTCCCTAATACCGTCCGTGAGTCCTATTGGGTGGGTTGAACCATCAAATTTGTCTTTAAACGACCAAATTACCGGTTTACAACTTGCACCGATTTCATTAATTTACGCCTATCACGAACATTTATGACAACAAATAATGATCATATGTGGTTCCAAACGAAATTATATGACCTCGAGATGTATCCTATAGAATTTCCAGACTTTTCGACACCGGCCCTGAAACCTTCAAAATTTCTCAAAAAGCGTTGATATTAGCCTTCAATTTTGGATTTTTTTGACTTTATTTTTCGCCCGGAAATAAAAATTGCCGAAATGTTTATCGTGGTCCCTAATACCGTCCGGGAGTCCCATTGGATGTGGAACCATCCAATTTGTCTTTAAACGACCAATTTACTGGTTTACAACCACTACTAGAAAAAAGGCAAATCGCGGCGGAATGGTTCCGACGGACACTAAAATCCGTCGGAAAACACATATATTCCGACGGATTTTAGTTTCGTCGAAATTTTCCGACTGATTTAACAATTCCGTCGGAAATTTTCGACGGAAATTAAATCCGTCGGAATATATGTGTTTTCCGACGGATTTTTTCGTCGGAAATTTCCGACGGATTTTTCCGTCGGAATATATTTAAAAAAAAAAATTTTAAACCCTAAAGCTGCCTCCGATCCGCCTCCTTTTTATTCATTCTCCTTCTCTCTCCTCTTCTCCTTCTCTCTCCTTCTCTCAGCCGCTCCTCTCTTCTTCTCCTTCAATCAGCCCCTCTTCTCCTTCTCTCTCCTCTTCTCCTTCTCCTTCTCTCTCTTTATTTCTGCTCCTCTTCTCTTTCTTCATCTCTCTCTTTCATCTTATTTCCCCCTTTTCGACAATCACCAACAACACCACAATCACCAACAACACCACCAGGCCACAATCACACCAAAATCGGTCAAGGGTTTCGCCCTTTCTCTCTCTTCTCATGATGAATAAAGCAAATTAAAGGTTTTGAGGCCAAATTCGTCCATTTAAAGCCTAGATCTAGACTTTAAATGATCGAATTTGGCCTTGTTAAACCGTTTCCATGTGAAATTCGAAGCATATTTCAATTTAAGGTATGTTTTATATTTTAAATTTTCGATTATGTTTCTGTTTTTTTTATCATTATTACTATTATTTTTTGGATTTCGATGGTGGTGGTGGGTGTGGCTTATGTGCATGCGTATGGTGGCTGGAGATGGTTTTTTGGATTTCGTTGGGGCTATTTTGGTGTCGCGGTGGGTGGTTTAGGTGGGAGGTGGTGGGTGGTTTAGGTGGACTGTGGTGGGTGGGTCGAGTTTAGGTAGACCATGGTTGGTGGGTTTAGATCTAGGTTTAGGTGGGGCGTAGTTCGGGTTTAGATCTGGGTTTG
Organism: Chenopodium quinoa; assembly: GCF_001683475.1. Classification (NCBI taxonomy): domain Eukaryota; kingdom Viridiplantae; phylum Streptophyta; class Magnoliopsida; order Caryophyllales; family Amaranthaceae; genus Chenopodium; species Chenopodium quinoa. Next base: position 1,256,674 of record NW_018743021.1, on the reverse strand, counting down.
GTGGGTTGGTGGTGTGTGGTGGGTGGCGCTGGCCGAGTTAGGTTTATGGGGAGGTGGTTTGGGATTAGGTGGGTTTAGCCGTTTAAGTGTGTTTAGGGTGTAGGGTGGGTGTGTGGTGGCCGCTGGGTTAGGTGTGTGGTGGGTGAAATGCGATTGGAGGTGGTGATACGCCGTGCCGGTGGTGACGCGGCGTAGTTTTTTTTTTTTAATTTCATAAATGAATTTTTCGACGGAAATTCCCTCGAAAATCTCCGACGGAATTGCGCCCGTCGGAGATTTTTGACGAATTTGCCGGTGCCGGAAAATCCCAATTCCGTCGGAACAGTGTTTCCGACGGAATTTTCGTCGAAAAAGACCCTATTTACTACGAACCCTTTTCCGACATCCTCTTCCGACGGAAAGGTGTTTTCCGATGGATTTTGAGGTGTTTTCGACGGAATTTTTCCGTCGGTATTCAGCAGTTTTCTAGTAGTGAACTTGCACCGATTTTTTTAACTCACGCCTACCACAAACATTTATGACAACAAATAATGATCATATATGGTTCCAAACAGCATTATATGACCCCGAGATATATCCCCTAAAATTTCAATACTTTTCGACATCGGGCTCTGAAACGTTCAAAATTTCTCAAAAAATGTGGATTTTTTTTTTTGGATATTAGCCTTCAATTTTGGAATTTTTTGACTTTTTTCTGCCCGGAAATAAAAATTGCCAATTTTTTTTTCATGGTCTCCAATACACTCCGGAAGTCCAATTGGGTTGGTGGAACAATCCAATTTGCCTTTAAACGGCCTATTTAATTACCGATCTACAAATTGCACGGATTTCATTAACTCAAGCCTACTACGAACATTTATGATAACATATAATGATAATATATGGTTCCGAACGGCATTATATGACCCCGAGATTTATTCCCTAAAATATTATTACTTTTCTACCCCGGGCCCGAAACCTCCAAAATTTCTCAAAAAACGTGGATATTAGCCTTCAATTTTAAATTTTTTTGAAATTTTCTCGCCCGAAAATTAAAATTGCCGAAATGTTTACCATGGTCCCTAATACCGTCCGCGAGTCCAATTGGGTGGGTTGAACCATCAAATTTGCCTTTAAACGACCAAATTACCGGTTTACAATTTGCACCGATTTCATTAATTTAAGCCTACCACGAACATTTATGACAACAAATAATGATCATATATGGTTCCAAACGACATTATATGACCCCGTGATATATCCTATAGAATTTTCAGACTTTTCGACACCGGGCCCCGAAACCTTCAAAATTTCTCAAAAAGCGTGGATATTAGCCTTCAATTTTAAAATTTTTAGATTTTTTTTCGCCCGGAAATAAAAATTGCCGAAATTTTTACCATAGTCCCTAATACCGTCCGCGAGTCCAATTGGGTGGGTTGAACCATCAAATTTGCCTTTAAACGACCAAATTACCGGTTTATAACTTGCACCGATTTCATTAATTTAAGCCTACCACGTACATTTATGACAACAAATAATGATCATATATGGTTCCAAACGACATTATATGACCCCGAGATGTATCATATAGAATTTCCAGACTTTTCGACACCGGCCCCGAAACCTTCAAAATTTCTCAAAAAGCGTTGATATTAGCCTTCAATTTTGGATTTTTTTGACTTTATTTTTCGCCCGGAAATTAAAATTACCGAAATGTTTACCATGGTCCCTAATATCCTCCGGTAGTCTAATTGGGTGGGTGGAACCATCCAATTTGCCTTTAAACGACCAAATTACCGGTTTACAACTTGCACCGATTTCATTAATTTAAGCTTACCACGAATATTTATGACAACAAATAATGATCATATATGGTTCCAAATGTCATTATATGACCCCGAGATGTATCCCATAGAATTTCAAGACTTTTCGACACCGGGCCCCGAAACCTCCAAAATTTCTCAAAAAGCGTGGATATTAGCCTTCAATTTTGGAATTTTTTTTCTTCCAAAAATAAAAATTGTCGAAATCTTTACCATGGTCCCTAATACCCTCTGTTATTCCAATTGGGTGCGTCGAACCATTCAATTTGTTTTTAAACGGCCAATTTACCATTTTACAACTTGCACCGATTTACCTGTTTACAACGGCCAATTTAATTAACTTACACCGAACCTGACTTGAACTAAAATTGATTTAAACCCATTTTAACCCGTCAAAAAACGAAATTAACCCGACTTGTTATGAACCTGACCTGAAGTCAACCCGACTAGTTCCTAATTACCCGACCCGAATTTAACCTAACCTGTTACAAATCCGATTCGAAATAAACCTGACTTGTTATTGACCTGACCCAAATTCAACCTGATTTTTACCATACCGATTACTTACCCAACCCAAAAATTCAGCCCGATCTGTTACTAACCCGACTCGAAATTAACATGACTTGTTATCGACCCGACCTAAATTCAAACCAAATTGTTCTTGATCCGATTTCAAATCACCTTAAATGCAATTTAGACCATCTTATTATTGTTGATCAAAGCATTTTGTCTTGGGGGACGAAGTCGGTCCACGCCAACAAAAGAAATGAGCATCATCCTCAAATTTAAGAGTTAAATATAGTATATATATATTTGTTGTATGGTCAAAAGAGATAATTATCTTCCTAAATGATAGACTATATATAGTTCCCTTGTATATTTCCATATATATTATAGTCAAAGGAAATAATTAGCTTGATATAAATGATAATTATCTATTTATAGTTAGTTGAACCCGAATATCACCTGACTTGGAAATGACCCGACCTGATTGTAACATGTAAATTATTGACTTGAACATAACCCAATTTGAATCCGAGAATAACCCGACTTGGAAATGATCCAACCTAATTATAACCCGCAAATTATTGACTTGAACCGAACCCGACTTGAACCCGAGAATGACCCAACTTGAAAATGACCCGACCTGGTTATAATCCGCAAATTATTGACTTGAACCAAACTTGACTCAAACCCGAAAAATGACCCAACTTGATTTTAACCCGCAAATTATTGACTTGAATCAAACCTGACTCAAACCTGAGAATTACCCTAACCCGTGAAAACCCGAATTAAACCCGACATATTGTTCACCCAAACCGAATGTAACCCGACCTGTTATTAACCCGACCTAAACCCGACCCAAACCTGATAAGAAGTATGACCCGACGTGACCCGACTCAAGCATGACCCAACCCAAACCCGACCCACATAGGTTATGAAATCAATCTGAATTAACCCGACCCGAGTTGACCTGACCTACTCTTACCCGACCCAAACCCGAATCGTTTACCCGAACTAACAGCTCTAACTATATATATACTCTGTATTGTATTTTGAATATTCACGTGAATGTTTATCGGTCATAACTTAAATGAATTGGATATAACTTGTATATTTAATAAGAAAAAATATGAATTTTCTAGTTCAGGTCACTATGATTTTTCTAGTTCAGATCACTAAAAACATGCGACTAGCTGTTTCTAACGGGTTATAAAACACTCCAATGACTTTTTTACTTTATAGTCATGAAAATGTGTGATTATATGCATATACTAACCTACCAAGAACTTTAGGGTTTTTTTCCATTTGAGTTGGCCCTCTCTTTTCTTTGCCAAATTAGCTAGATTTGAAGTTGAAATATGGTGATCACACATTTCTTTTTTTTCTTTTTTTTTTTTTTTTTTTTTTTGGGTGGAGAATTTGATTGATAGCCTAAGATCCCACGTGAAAGACTCTAATTTTTGGCAGACAAGGCCAATATAACACCACCTACCTTTCTTTATAGTATGGTATTAACTTATGAATTTTGATCAAAACATGTTTTAGATTGGTTGCAACTTGCCAACTTGCATTAATTTTGAGAGAGATACAAACGTGAGACTCTTAATTTGAGAGGGACGTTAATAGTTAGTACTAGTACTACAACTTGAATTAATTATAGAAGCTACAAAGACTGCCTTTTTATATTTGGGTGCACCATTTCACAAAATTATAAAAAGGAAAAAAAAAAGTACTACCTTTTAACATATAAATTTAGGCTCTATTTTTATCTGATTATTTTCAGTTCAGTTCAGCTAAGCTCTAATATGTTCAGTTCTTAATTTTTTTTCTCTCATAAAAATATCAATTAACTTAAGTTCAGTTCAGGTTAGTTCTAATAAGTTCAGTTCAGCTCATTTCAATCAATGAGAACAGGTCTTAGTCGCGACACTAGTGTTGTTGAAAGTACACAATACACACCAAAAACTAGATTACAAGTCAGAAAGAGTATTTCATGTATTTGCTTAAGATGAAGATAACGGGGCCTTACAATCTTTACCAAAATATGGTATTATCTCGTGTGACGTACCTTTTAAATTGACTAGTGATGGGAGTGAGATAGATTTGAAGCATGTAAAAATGGTAAAATGTTGATAGAGGGAGGGAAATTTATTAGGGTTGCTTTTCAAAGAAACCAATTGAAGACGATAAGCACGCAACTTGAGAACACCACTAATATTTTCTACCATTATTGTTGGTGTTGTTGCCGATATAATTATTATGTTGAATTTGGTTGTTATATGCCAGAGGAATATAATAGGAATTATAGGGATAATATACAACTTGAATAAAGGACCGTAAACATGCATACATTTGTTTTTTCCTCTTATAAAAACTCCTTTGACAGTTAGCATAATATGAGATCGAGATGCATATGACATTCAATACAGGTCAAACACGGAATGCAACAGTTTCAATCACCTGATAGTGTAACCAAAAGTGAAAGGAAAGGCAACAGTTTTGACGATTGAAATGGGGGGAATTAGAAGGAAGGTGAGTGGTGCTAATGCTTGAATACAGATGGGCAAAGAAGTAAAATCTGCGAGAACGGATAGCAAACCCAGAAAGGCAGTCAAAATAAGACATGGAACCAAATGGCTGATGCAGCTAAAAAATGCAACCATGGCATCAGAGCAGTAGAGCACATCACCTCCTGAGCTGAAGGGTGAGTAATATGAAACAGAGGTCGAAATCAAAATTTCAAAAGATTGGTATCAAGAAGGGTACAATCGGTATCATCAACCAATTAACTAATAATAATCGATGATATTTGAAAGAAAGTTTGATGTTAGGATGCCATCAAACAGGGCAAAGCTCTGCAAGAAGGCGCATGCTTATGTCTAAACGGTTATACAGCTAGTGCACTTGGGCAGCCCTTGCCAAGTTTCCAGTTGCCAGTATCACTATACTTCGAAGAAGATCATAATACAAAAACTCCAGGAGCATAGAAGAAAAAGTCAGTACTGGGAAAGCAACAAAGTACATACTTCAACCTAGCTTGCATACAGATTTTCCCTGCTTCCCTTACACACGAGATCTGTCATTGAAAGTGCAGTTCATTCAATAACTACCACTCAATCGACACCCCTATCCGCTCTCTAATCCCTTGAAATAATCATCCACGTATATAATCAAATATGTCAAAACAGAAGGTGATGATGCCTTCAATCAAACAATCAAGATTATACAAGATTTGATGCTTAAAGTTACAGAGAACTATAGGAATCAAAACACTTAACAGCATACACTCATTTCAGAAATTAGAGCAGAACATAACTTGAGCCCTAATAAACTTCAAGAATAACTATAAGTTTTGATAGATGGGCATGGAGAGAGAGCAGCAAGTAGATATGCAGGCTACAATTCTCATCTTTGCAAATACTCGTTTCTGATATCAATGGACTAAATGATATTGTTACCAATCAAATAGAACAATAAATAAAACTTGATCATTAATTTATTAAGGTAAAACTGAAAAGTAATTTAAACAATTCAAACTTGCTCAATGCTAACCAAGATCATACTCGTGAATATGTACCAATAAACATCAAAAATAACAGCAAAAATGCAGGTTTTACAAAATCTAAAAGCTCAAACATCCTTTAAGATAATTTCTAAGCCAATACTAGCAGCTTAACCTGACCCGCTCTCTTCTTCAGCCATAAAGAAAGGAGATGTTAGTAAGAAAAACGGAAACCAGGTTGTGAGAAAATGCTCCTGCAAGCTATCGTATAGATAATTTTCTCCTAAGGCCTAAATTCTTATCCAGCACAAACTTATACAGAAGAAGAGAAGGTATGGAAAATATCAAAATAGGTCATCCTGACTAAAGTCAAAGCTAGATAACTATCAAAAGCAATACAGTTTTTGCTCACATAAGTCAGATAATTCAAGAATGATAAACAGACTCCAACACTTCAGAATATGATAGCCTGGTAGATGATGAAGTCTGTTCAAGGTTACCATTATTTATTTTAAATTCAGGATATTTATAGAGAATGTCAAACGAGGGTCATTTGGCACAGAAATATTCCAAATCAGAGAAACGCTAGCACATGTTAGCACGTGAGACAATATAATCTTACGAATTCAAGATACACACTACAAAATTAAGACAGAATAACCATAATTAAGAAATGCTAAAATAATGTAGACTAAAAACATCACTTGGATGGTCAACTTGGGAGCTCAGTCAACATGGGTGCTAAGGTTGAACAAGAACTAAATAATTAGCTATAAATCTTTCTCAAACCTACTTTAAGCAAATAATTGGAAAATCCTGGGTACAACAATTTAATGGGAATACAAGGTAAGATGCCTAACTTGCAGGAACAAAATAATAATATCTAACGACAAGCATCATACTCCATACATTTCCTAAAATTTGTCCTTGTTGACTTTTCATAATAATACCTTTTGCATGACCAGTGCTTCAAATGCATAGATTATAAGATTATTGACAATTAGAAAACTCAAACTGAAACATGACAGGAAGTATCCACTGACAAGGTGTACCAATGTAATAATTCAAGGGCTAAATTAAGGGTCGTAATTAAGGAGAGCTCCAGAAATATATTAAAGTACTAAAGTCAAATATGTAACTAATCTTAATTACTTTAGAACCAATTCTTAGCATTAACGTCGAAGATCAAAGCATTAAACCAAAACAAAAAATGGCATTATGCTAATTCAAGTTACAGTTTCAATTCACTCTGCATGCTCTCTGATGCTTTAATTCTCAAATTCACATCACCCAATTCTTCTTTTCCTGAACTTTTTAAACCATTAGTTCAATATCATAGACACCAAGTCATTCAGATTAGGTCAGTAGTGGGTTCCAAAAAATATATCCTTCAGCTCTCAAAATCAAATCACAGACAATAAATTCAATGTAATATCTTGCTCTATTCCCTGTTCTATTAAAATATCATCTCGTGTTCACTGCAAAGTTAAGTCATTGATGTTAAGTTCATTATAATATCTTCCAAAGAGACTCTCTGATGTGTCATCTCCACACACATAATACGTTATTTTCCCCACTTGCAGCGTTACAGGTTCCATTGTTGTATTTTTTCCCCCAATGAAATTAGGTTATTAAAACATGACTTCAGTCCCAAGAATCCTTAGTGATATAGTCTGAAAACTGCTTCACTATGTATAAATCACCTAAAATTCCTTTGCTTTATATTGTTATAGACATAAACCAACATATAGTTAACAGAATACTTGTATTCTATTCTTATCCTTATCCTACAGGGTTACAGCTTTCCCATCAATTCTAGTTGACAACTACTTAACACTGACTTAAGTATATATGATGATTTTTTCAAAAAAAAAAAAAGTATATATGATGATGATAAGTAGAATATCTCAGAATAACAGTCATCCTTAAGCTTCTTTTGATCTCTGTAGCCTCAAATTACTAATTATCTACTTCACAAAACCAATAATTATCACGCCTTGCATAACCACCATTGACGAAAGTAAAGTTACCACAGATCTCCAACAACACAAGATTGTCATTAAATGCATTAACAAAAATATTTAAGTCCATTGATACCTAGGCAATGATGTATTAACATACCATATACCCAACATCACTCACAGCACCCCAATTATCAATTCTATCAGCTAATTTTTGTAGCATACTTCTCTACAAGCCACTGACCTTTTTATGCCTGTACTTTTTTTAAGATGACTCCAAAGCTCTGCAAAAAGAATTACATTGATCTTTACACTAAAGAGTAGACAAACTCCGCACCAAGCAATTGTTCAATGAAGGCCAATTAGCTCCTTATCCGAAAATATTAATTATTGCAGGAAGGCTACTTAGTACACCAACGTCACGATGCCATAACAAGCTCTTGAAAACAATACCGGCAAACCCAGAGACAATATGGAAACATTTCTAATCTATGGAGCTTTAAACACAGCAAATATAATGACCAGCATGCTCACAGCTCTCAATTCTGAGAAGGAAATGCAAATGCAAAAGGAACATACAAGTATCAGAGATGATCTACCTACCCAATAAGGGAAAACAAAGGAATATATTGAGCAGCATGCTCATGGCTCTCAATTCTGAGATGTAATATGTAAAGGAAATGCAAATGCAAAAGGAACATACAAGTATCATAGATGATCTACCTACCCAACAAGGGAAAACAAAATAATCAGATTGCATATTGCAAATTTCAAACAAAACATCACAAATGAAACCCCAAAAAAACATGTATATTAGATTCTATAAGCACTGAATTAGCTTTACAGAAGCAATAGACACCATTATGCCTAAGCAACTGGTAAAGAGCTGAAATTGCTTATTGTTCTACATGATATTAATACGAAAAACAAGTTACCTAATAAAATAAACCAAAAAAATAAAAAATAAAAAAAAATAAAAAATAAAAAAAAACAATGAAGGTATGCTAAGTTGTTGACTAGTTTGCTTACATAGTATACTGTTGAGACGTTATATGCCAGCTTGTTTGGGTGGTTATCTTGCCTCTTCCTCTTGAGATTTGTGTGATCATACCAGAGCAACAAGAAGAGGGCTTCTTTGCCAGAGAACCAACAACTAACAGCTGATATTCACTTCTCTCATGTTCACAATAATCAGTATGGACAAAGGGCCACGGAAAAGCTATAATTTCCACTGAACAACTAAGATCAGATTGTACAGATCATTTCAATGCACAACATACAAATGAATCCTACAATGAAGGATATGTGCCTGCCATCTAAACAATCATGCCACAGCCATCTAACAAGTCATTCACAATTTCTAAAAGCTAGGATCCCTCCATCTTGGGCTTGACATGGGGAAAAGGCCAGAAGGTGATACAGGAAATGCATATCCTGGAGAAAGGGGTGGCTGAGGGCCTGGACCCAAAATCCCAGATTGACCAAATGGTGAAAATGCAAAGTTTGGACTCAATGGCGGTGGAAACTGACTACCAGGTGAAAGGAGAGGATATGGAGACCTCGGTGTTGGAGACATGTTAAAGAATCCATTTGGTGAAGGCAACAAGAACTGGGAAGTTGGTGATGGCAAAAGGGCAGGACCATTTGATCCCGGTGAAGGAAATGGTGGACCTGGTGGCATGTTCGGGTTAGGAAGCAAACCGGGAGATGGTGGTTGCTGTGCCTGAACATGCCCAGGAACTTGTTGATGCATAGGGTGTTGTGCTTGACCTTGAAAATGCCCAGGACCTTGTTGTGGATACGCCTGAGGTTGACTTTGGATATGCCTTGGAGCTTGTGGCTGCATCTGAGGTTGAGTTTGATATTGTCCTGGCATCTGCGGTTGCTGTTGGAATTGATTCGGTCTAGAGCCACCATCACCGATACAACTTTGTAGCTGCTGCATATAGGCTGATATAGGAGAGAGTGCTGGATTTCCCCAAGCTGCATCACCAGGAGCAAATGGCTGCATCCCTCTAGGGGAGCGCTGACCAAATTGAGGTGGTGGTCGATTATTGAATGGGACTTGAGGTGGTGCCATATGATGACCTTGAGGCGGAGGTTGCATTTGCATAGAAGCCGGAGCTGCCACCACTGGCGGCATTGGAGGGCGATTAATAGGATTCAATGGTGGAGGTCTAATGCGCTGAAGCCTCATACTCGGGTGCTTAGGGGGGTTATTAGGCGGCCTTGGCAAAGGATCTTGCCGTGAAGGCGACCCTGTCAACTGCTGAACTATACTCCTGAAATCACTCTTGCTAATGTTATACACCTGGGGTTGTGGTTGCTGCCTTGCTGTGTTGTTGTTGTTGTTACCATTATTATTAGTAGTACCACTATTAACAAAATTAGGCTGGTGCAATGGACTCTTCCTAATGTTCTTCCCAATCTTGTTCACACCCAAGTAATCATTTGGTTGATTTTTCGACATATTCGAATTATCCATCCACAAACTCTTTAACCAAATTCAGCCACAACAATATGAACCTCAAACTAATTCTTTCACTACTTTTCACACATAGTCAACTGTTCCACAATCCCCACAAAATTGAGTCCTAATCCCAATAATCCCACAAAAACTCCAAGCATATAACCAATAAAAACAGGGTAAAAACTGAATTACAGAAAGCCAGAAATCATACCCTTTTCCTGCAATCACATGAATTTACAGCACCAGATCTCTTCTGAAACAAAACCCTGAAAATGGGTCACTGTTAAAACAAAGAGTAAACAAGCAATTAACTTTACCCCACCAAAATGCAAAGCCAATCAAACCCAGAAGCATCAACCCCACAAAATTCCAGCTTTTAGACTATTAAATTGGAGATTACTACAAATAGCTGTGGCTTGAAATTGAAGTATAAGGCGACTAGAAATGTTTTCCTCTTTGTAGAAAAACCCCAGAAATACACTTTTTTTTCTCCTTCCAAAATCTTCGTCAAAACACTAGCGTTCACACGAAAATTGGGAATTTCAGGGAAGATCGAAATTGAATAGCAAAAATTGGAAAACCCTAGAAAAGAATTTCTTTTGTATTTTGCAAAAAACAGGAAAGTTGAATCGAGGGTAACGTATCTAGTAGGAGGAGAGAGAAGCAGGGAAGTGGGTCAATAACGAAATGAAAGTGATTTTCTGGGAATAAATTATACAACAAAATTAGGAAATTATTTGTAGGAAATTATAAAAATCCAGGGGAATTATTTGAGTAGTCGAGATGGGAATGTGGGCAAACTTTCAAAAACCGAAGGTTGCGGGGTCATTTGGTCCCACTATATGGAATAATTATGAAATACGGATTAACAAAATATATGGATTATAATATAAATTAAACGATTGTTTTGTTAATACTCCATAGAAAGATATTGTACGTCGTTTGCAGGGCTACATATAAAAAGCTACTGAGTAAAAAAAAATTTAAAAAAATAAAAATATAGCATTAATTATAATGATTTGTGCATTCGTACAAATCTAAATTAATACCAAATTAGAAAATATATTAAATTTGGCCTCAAAAAAAATATATATATTAAATGGCTATTCAAATATATATATATATATATATATATATATATATATATATGTTTATTAACCTTAAGGGTTGCATTAGCATTACCCTAATTAATACTCCCTCCGTCCCTAAATTACATTCCTATTATTTAGGGACGGAAGGAGTATATAGTTATATACGAGTTATTTATATGGTACAATAAAAAATAAAGGTTGTAAAATGTTATTCATAAAGGAAGTACTTGAGTATCATGTGAAGTTGTGAACGGTAGAGTTGTTTAGTTGACCAAAATATAAGAATTGTCTTTCCAATAAAATTTGATTTCCATAAATAATGGAGGAAGTAACATATATTTTTTTATGGGAATTTGAGAATTAATCCTTATAGTTACGGAGTATCATATAAACCAAGGAAATGAATCTCATGTGATCATTAGGACTTTTTTTTTAACGCACACAACTAAATTAGGACTTGATCAACTTTCAAAAAAATAAAAATAGGACTTGATCACATGTTTTATACGGAGTATCAATTTTTTTTTAAGTAAGTTATAATTTGAAATTTTGACTATCGCCATTTGTGTTACGGGGTAACGTTCATCCTTAATTTAAAAATTGACAATAAGAAATTACAGATGCACTTTCTAATTTTTATAATATTACTTTTAAAATTAAAAATCAATAATAAATTAAAATTTGAACACATGTTCTATTAAAAAAAAAAAAAAAAAATTGAACACATGTGCTCATACAACAACGAGGAAGAGCATTGGAGGAAGGAGTCAAAGTTCAACAAGCAAAGATTATTCTTTGAAACTTGATGTAATCCAAATTATCCAATTTGCATATGTAAAAGAAAGGAGAGTAAAACGGTTGAATAATGAATCAGTCAAATGTCACATTTGACTAGTGAAGTGTTATTTGGATTTTGCTCAAAAACCTTCCTAAATGATTTTACTTTTTATCTTCACTTTATACACTCCGTTGATATGTTTTCCTTTTTCTTTTTTAGAAATAAATAAATTTATTCCTTTTTTTTTTTTACCAAAATTCCACTTTTATCACTTCTTATCTAGTTACCCTATCTCATGCTACCTATTTTTTTGTAGTTGACGTGTTTTGACTTTAGTACTATTCACATACTTATCTTTAACAGTATTTTGTTATTTATAGATACGTCACATAATACATTTTCAAATATCAACTTTTTTTATATAATTTTTACTTATCGGTAATTAAAGATATAAACGGTTGAATTTGTGCATTATCAACCGTGACTAAAGAAACATGTCAACTAAAAAGAAATGGAAAAAGTAAAAATTTTAATTTATATAATAATACTATGTATCAATGTTTTTAAACAACTTTCCCTCTACTACCTAAAAACCAAAAAAAAAAATTATTTTTCACTTAACACTTGATTATATTACTATATGAATAACTAATGGAAAGATTTTAAAAAAAAAAAAACTCTTTCTTTCTTTCTCACTCAATACTTCACTCCTCTATTCATTTTTCTATGAAATTAATCGAATAAATTGCAATTCACTTCTTCAAAGCAAAATTAATGAACAACTATTACTGTTGTTGCAACATGACAACGATTCCACGAAGAAAGATATGTTGTTCATCTTAATTTAGGGGATTTCAATTGAAGTCAGCTAAGGGTTTTTTATTGTTAATTTGGGGATGAAATCACTGTATTTCAAATTAGGGTTTTGCGATTCAAATTAAGGATAAGGGTGTTCAATTGGTGAATTAATTAACAACAATTTGTGAATTATGACCCATTTCTCTAACTTACAAGTAGTTATAGCTAAGTAAAGGTTTGATTTTGTGCAGACACGATTTCACATCTGCAAGTGTGGATATCCGATTTCCCAATCTCACTTCATGGACTAAGCAGAATCCTGGGAGAAGATTTCAAGCTTGTCAATTTTACGAGCAAAACACTAATAGCAAGGGTTGTGACTATTTCAAATGGGTGGACATTGAAATGACTAAATGGCGAAAGGATGCAACTAATTCATTGATGGTTGATGTGAACATGCAAAAGATTGAGTTAAGGATGGTGAAGAAGGAATTGGCTGAAAGCTAAAAAAGGTTGCCTTGAACTTGAGAATGAAGCACTAAAAGATCAAGTGACAGTAATGAAAAAGCATGGAGTCATGCTCCTTGTATTTTGTTGTCTGCTAGTGTTTGTGGTGGTTAATGTTATTATGTTTAGGTAGTTCAGATAGTTTAGGTTAGTTTAGAGGTTGGTGAAACCTTGTTGGTGATTTACTTTTGTTGAATTAGCTAAGAATGAAGCAATATGTTGCCTAGAATCAAGTGTGATGTCTTGAATGAACACAAATGTACCTTTTTGGATCCTTTAATGAAGAAATGACACTTTTATCTACTTTTTGTGCAAAGTCTAATGTTTTACATTGTCACTCCAACATAACACAAAGAATTTGGACATAAAATCCATAATTAGCACTTTCATTAATCATGTTTATCTACTCATGTCATCATTTACAACAAAATATCATTCCCAAAAGCTGACCATAGTTAAAAATAAAAAAAAAAAAGCAAACACCAGCTGTTTTTACCATCCACCCCAAAAAATACAGACCACATAATTAATCAACTTGTTCATACACACACTGCTACTACTTATAAAGGCTACCTACAACCTTTGTTTTTCCCTTTCTAATAGGGAGCTTCTCCCGACCCTAGCCTTGCCTGGTGTTTGTTGCAGCTGTGGAGGTTGGTTCAACGATGTCGTTTTTCACACAATTGTACTCTCCTATATGATTGGAATGAGGTACAAATTTGGGAAATTTTACAACTTTTTTGACCAAGAATTAGGAGGGAGAGAGAGAGAGAGAGAGAGAGAGAGAGAAAGAGAGAGAGAGAGAGGAGAAGTGACGCAGTAGAGTTAATTTTCTGAAAAAATTAGGTGGGTGAGGTTGAATTAATGCCATTAATGGCGAAGGAGAGAGACGGGAGAGAAATACGAGTGAGAAAAAAGGAATGGGAGGGAAAAAGGGAGGGAAGATTTTTTGTGGGGCACTTAGACGTCATAAAGTGGTTGAGAGCCAATTAGGTGGGAACTTTGGGTGTTTTAAAAAATAGTTGGCGGTAATTTTTTAAAAAAATTAAAAAATTGTAGGTTGTAATTGCTAAAATGAAAACAATAGTATGGGGTAATTGTCAAAATTTTCATAATCAAACATATGCAAATATATACTACCTCCGTTTTTATTTAGTTGACACGTTTTGACTTTAGCACTATTCACACACCTCTTTTTGACAGTGTTTTGTGCTTTATACGTAATGAAAAATATAGTCATGTGATATCTTGTTAGATTCGTCACGTTATATACTTTCAAAATATCAAATTTTCATAATTTTTGCTTATTGATAATTAAATATATTAATGATTGAATAAGTGCATTGACAAACATGACTAAATAAACGTGTTAACTAAAAAAAACGGAGGAAGTAATTGATTAAAGTCATGCAATAACAACTATAAAGACAACAAAAGTTAAATTAATACGTACATCCTCAATCACATTCTTATTGCACCATGGATTCACTTTTTGTAAGAATTTTTTGGGTCAATGGAGTAAATAATACGAGATAAGCTAAAATACAGTCCCTGAACTATGGCATTAGTTGCATATTTGGTCCCTCATCTTTCAAATGAGGCAAATTGGTCCCTCTACCACTTTTGTCTCACCATTTCTGGTGGAGGAACTTATGAGTCAGCAAAGTTTGGGGATGTGTACTGTCAACTAAGAAAAAGTTAAGGGACTTATCCTAGTTAGCATTTGTTTAAGGATTACAAATCATTTTTTTTTTGTCAGCTACTAATTAATATTTATTATTTATTATGTACAAACTTTGATTAAAATGAAAGAAAACATACCCAATTTTTTTGCTTTTTTAAAAATTAAATGACTATTTTTTTTAAAAAAATATGACTTAGAGAATTAAAGAAGAAAATTAAATATGACTTAAAAAATTAAATACTTTGACTTTCTTTCAAAAAAAAAAAATTAAATAATTCGAATTAAAGAAATAGGAAAAGAAAAAAAAAAAGAAAAAAAAGGGTCGGCCCTATCTTCTTCACTTTCGGTTTGGCTGCTCTAATGGGAAATAATCCCCTACTTTGCACCTCATTAACGATCATCATCAATCACCATCTTTTAATCCCAGCCTTTGATTTATTTTGTGATTTAATCTTGGCCTCCTGATTTAATTAATTCTGTACAAGCTCATGCATAATATAGTTCAGTCGAACCAGAGGTTTGGGTTGCGTGGTTGATTAATGACGGTGGTGAGGCTGCAGGCGGGTGGAAATGGGGTTATGTGTTTGTGGCTGGTTGTTGGTGATGTGGGGGTGAGAAAAGGTGGAAAATCCTATAGTTTTTTTCTATTTTT
This sequence comes from Chenopodium quinoa, assembly GCF_001683475.1. NCBI lineage: Eukaryota > Viridiplantae > Streptophyta > Magnoliopsida > Caryophyllales > Amaranthaceae > Chenopodium > Chenopodium quinoa. The sequence goes on along the minus strand of NW_018743021.1, from coordinate 1,240,925 downwards.
TTTTTTTTTTGGAAATTCTATAGTTTGATTAATGCAAATCATAACCAAAATATTAATGTTGATGGAAAAAAAATTAATGTTAGTTAAAAGATTCCCTTTTAAAAAAAAACTGACAAAAAAATTAAAAAATAAAATTAATTAATCATGGTCCCTAAACTTTTGCTAACTAGGATAGGTCCCTAAACTTTTTTTAAAATATTTTTTTTTTGCCACATGGCCACATGGGCACTTTGGAAACTTTGGTGACTCATCTTTTTCCACCGGAAAAGTAAGTTATGGGTGGTTGAGGGATCAATTTGCTTCGTTTGAAAGATGAGGGACCTAAATGCTACAAATACTAAAGTTGAGGGACCGTACTTTAGCTTAACTCTAAATAATACAGTATGGGACGGAAGAGTAAAGACCAAATACGGTCCCTAAAATTTGGTATAAGTTTGATTTAGGTCCCTCAACTTTCAAAAGTTTGATTTTGGTCCCTCCACCACCAATGACTCATCAATTGTGGTGGCTATAAGAATGAGTCAGCAAAGTTTAAGGACCTTGCTATTATTTAATTGCTGACTGGACCATAGTTTAGGGACTTCGGAATTTTTTAATGATTTTTCGTGCTGATTATACAATTCATGTCACATATAAGAACAAATAAAAGGTAGTTAAAAGTTTAGAGAGTTTGCAATTAATGTTTGAGGAATGTTTGCACAGCAAAAACAACTGAATTCCAAAATAGACTTCAAAAACTAGTCGTTACAAGTTCAAATGGCTATTTAAAGCAACTAATCTTCATAATAGAAGGGAGAACTCAAACCAAATAAAAAAAAATTATCTTCAGCAAACAGAGTAAAAAAAAAAATCACCAAACCCTAACTCATACATGTTAAACAAAACAGAGTAAAAAACGAGTGATAATGACAACAATTTCCAAATTAGAGGATGGCATTACCTTCAGCAGATGATACTTTCGCAAGCTTGAACTCTTTTTGCTCCCTTGTTTCGCCAAATTCCCAACCCGACATCAGCAACAATGGCGTAATACAATTTTGTGATGAAAAGTACTTTTATGGGCTTCTAATTTCTAAAGGAATAAATGAAGCCTTCTGATTATATCACCTAAGTTAATACCCATTTTGGGGAAAAATGGACTGCCAAGGTCCCTAAACTTTCACCAATATTAATAAAAAATGCCACGTCATATGGGCAAGGTCCCTAAATTTTTCCCTTCATTTGACAACTCAGCAATTTTGTCCCTAAACTTTGTCTAGTCATTAATTATTTTGCCAGAATAAGTCTTTAGTGGTGGTGGAGGGACCAAAATCAGACTTTTGAAAGTTGAGGGACCTAAATCAAACTTATACCAAAGTTAAGGGACCGTAATTTTACTTTACTCTGGGACGAAAGGAATAATACAAAGTATTTAATGGATAGTAAAATACGTACTGTATTAAATATTGTTTTTTTTTTTTAAAAAAAAAGGAAAAAGATACGGATTAAATGTCTAAACTCAAAGTTGGTCATACAAAAAACACTTTATGAGTTTCTCGTTTCTCGTTTGTGTAAGAAGGCTGCAACACCAATCTAGGAAGCAGTCGCTAGAACCCTTAAAACTACTCCAAAAGTCCAAATCTTTCCTGTCAATCAGTCTATAATCCTGTGACCTGCAAATGGTAAGTATCTTAGTATCCCAATCTTTACTTAATTTTTTTTTATTGACTTATCTTTTGATTTGTAATTTTTCATTAATGGGTTCGAATTAATTATTGATCATTTCCTTAATTACTTCTTGTAATTTATCATGTTTTCCTTATTGTTCATTTGAAACCCAGTGATTCTAGATTTTCCAGAGTTAAAATTTGATTTACCCATTATTTAATTCATGTCTTAGTTTGAGAAAGCTGGCTTTTTTATTTCATTTATTTTTTGTTTGATTGTTTTTGGTAGATCATGTAGTTCTTTAAGGATTTTGTGATGCCTTTCCCAGAAATTCTTTTACAAGGGAAAGCTGGTTGGCTAGTTTGCATTTGGAAAATGGATTTGGAAGGTGGGTTGAAAACAAAAATTGATGGTTTGTGTTTATTATGAAGTGTTTATGAAGAGTAATAGCTAGTTTAGTAGTATTTTGCAGTGTGGTTATTGTTGGTAAAGTTATCTGTATTTGGTACCTTTACTAGGTACTCCGTATTGTTTTGTTGATATCGAAGGCGTAGTAGCTTTGTGTCAATGTGTTGGTTGGTTTGGATTAATTCATGTGGGAGAGTCTCAGGAAGTCAGGATGGTATTGATAAATTCTATCAAATTTGACAAGTTTTGGGTAGTTATATGTGTTATGGGAACTATAATAGGAAAGGAAAACAATGGTTCACTTGTAAATTGAGCTATTTGAAAATTCTAGATTAATGGAGGACAGTTTTTTTGGTGGATATTGAATCCAAATCACCCAATAAATCAATTTCTAGATATCGTATTGGGCTATTGATTTTGTGCTTTGAAAAGGTTCATTAGTGCGATTGTGAGATACTTAGATTCTACACAGTGGTTTGTTGTAGATTCTTTTATCTAATTTTGTGAGTCATAAGAAAAAAAATGCAGAAGAATTTAGACATATAGTGCTGACCCTAAGAGCAAAATTTCGAACCTAATTGGCACTTGTTTCAAACTTCCACACTACTAAAAGGGTATTGCCATTTATACCCCATCATTTATGTAATTGAAGAATTTGTTTTTGTGTTTGAACTAGAGGCTGCAAAATTGTAAAAGGATATAATTGTCGATTACAGACATGTATCAACCGTATCTGAAGTCTGAACTGCTGCGAAGTGTTTGTTCCGTCACCAGACTGACCAGAGTTGCTATTTTGCCATTTTCTCCCACAATAGATGCAGCGCCCCCCCCCCCCCCCCCCCCCCTTTCTCTAATTCTTGTGCTTTTTGAAACTCAATAGGTTTAGTTTGACTAAAATCAATTTCTTGGCTTATGACCCTCTTTTGCTTGAAGCCTTGAATATAAAGTCTTTTGTTTTACATACAAACTGCTTTTTTGCACAAAGTACTTTTATCTTCCAAATCCGGTTTTATATTGGACTCCCATCTCTAAATTCGTTATTTGATCTTGAAGAAAGAACAGCAAAGAGGTTTAAGGGACAGAACAAAATCATGAACTCATGAAGCACTGAAAAATTTAGGTTTAAAGGACCTATCAGCCATCACCCTCTCTCTCTTGGGGCTAGGGGAGGCTTGGAAGGGTTAGGCTATTGTGGAGGCAAAGGTCATTTGTGTTAACACGGGTATGAATTGAGTACTCAGTATCCACATAATCATGAAGAGCTCTCTACACCTAAGATAGGTGACTCATATAAGATCTCTAGATGTTGCCTATATGATAGCTCACCTTTTTCTTGGGCCCTTCATTGTATCGCTCTAATGAGTCTAATCCATCTTGATGGAGGCAAATTAGAGGTGAGAATGATCCTAGTTCCCCCCCCCCCCTCTAAATTGAAATAGGGCCCTTTCATGTACCAAGGAGTCTGTATATGAGAGGGGTGATGGGCAATTGGGGGCAAATTAGAGGTGAGGATGATCCTGATCCCTCTTTTTTAGTCAAAAACGTAAACTCTCTGGATTTAGAGTTTCCAAGTGGTGTCCAAATGCTTACCAAGCAACAGCAGTGCATTAAGGAGGGATGTCATTGAGAAGCTGGGATGAGTGGTTTTAGTAGAGGGCTAAGGTCTATTTGAGGTGGAATGAAACCTTTTTTTTTTGACAGAGAGGTGGAATGAAACTTCCATAGTCCTGTGTCAACAAATTGAACTGGGCCATCTGTCAAAGGGGACTGTACGTATAACCTTGAAAGATCTGGTCATAACCTTCATTACCCAGTTATTGTAGATGGCTTTAGTGGATAGATTATTCATTACCCAGAGCTAAAGGAAACAGATATAAAAAGGTCTCTGAAGTAGGATGTTTCTATCAATCATCTTTATCTCATAGTCCCTTAGCTTTGGGACATAGGAAGAAAAGTAGAGGAGCCCTACGGGAGACTTTCCCTAGCAAGAGTAAATTTATTTACTGTTCATTTTCTAGGAAGCTAACCAGAAAACATATTGGCTTTTGGGGACCTAGTTGGGACCTTTCAAAACGTAAGATAGACTGTTTCCATTTCACACATCCTTGAGACCTTGACCAATTCTTTTCTCATGATTTTTCTGAATTTGTATCTTTGTAGTGTATAAAAGAACGTCTGAAACCTTGAATTTATGAATGGGGCTAGTCAAGATGGAACTTAGAATTCAAAGATGAGGGAAGTTAGTGGAATTTGAGTTCCATCTTAAGTCATTGAGGCAGTGTGTAAACTCCATTGGCCAGTATCATCCATCAATTTTTGTACTAGTATATGATTATGGATAATTTATTATGGCGTTGTTTTACTTGTCTATTCGACTGAAACAGAGGTCATGCCCAGACAGTTCTCTGAAGGCACCTATTTCATTCATTCCTCATCCTTTTCCAAGCTTGGGATCTCTTAACTCTTAATGTTTGAGGTATCGGCAAGACAGGGTAACATTTTGTTGACAGATAACTGGGACTCAGAAGCTATTTAATTTCATTTTCAGACCTCTAAATTAAGAGGGGCAGAAGCTATGATCACAATTGCTGTATGATTTACAAGACCTGCCATTATCACAAGCTTATCCTTGATGATTCTGGCATCCTGGATATTGTTATATGTTTTTTTTTTTTTTTTTTTTTTTTTTTGGGGGGGGGGGGGGGGGTGGTTAATAAAAGTAAAGAAAGGGCTACTCACCTCCTCTTAGAATCTTGTTCACATCTTTCACCCCTAATTTGAGAAAAACAAAATTGTAGATGATTGCTTAAGAAACTGCACAACTTGTAGAATCTTGTTCACATCTTCCATTTAGAAATATTTCATTTTGGAGTCTCCACTTTGTTTTCTTTGGACTGATTGTTTAGGAAACTGCACAACTCTGTTTCTGAGTTGCTTTTGTCTTCGTTATATCTTTATTTACCCTGATGCAAGCTAAGCAGATAGGGCGCTTCTTAGGGAATTTATGATTAGTTGCAAGGTTCCAAACCTAACCTTTGTGAGTTTTGTGTTTCTGTATTATTTATTAGCATTGTTGCATCAACCATAAAATTTGATTGATTGATCATGCAAAGAAAGATATCAGTATCAGTAAGTATTAAAATATTAGTGTTTGCTATCTGATATTAAAGCTTGCTGGACTAAGTACTATTATGCAAAGCCTGTTGGACCTGCTAACCTGAAAAGAACTTTCTGTTTACTGTTAGCATGAGACTCTTTACCATTCTATTTTCATAGTGCTTCCTTTACTTTGAAGTTGACTTTTTTTTAATGTGTTTTTGCCTGTCTAGACGTCTAGTAACTATCTCATGTGGCTGTGAATGTATTGACCAGGAATGTGAAATGAATTAATGGCTATTTTTGGTGCTCAAGAGTTTTGCTTTAATAATGTATACTGGATTTTCCCTTTGTCAAGTTTGAGCAACTTTAAGAGTTATCCTTGCAAACATCTCCAAGCTGGAAACTTAAAATTTCTCTTTGTTTGACATACTGTATTCTTGATTGTTTTCCACTTTTCAGGCTAGTATGTAGAGATCGCCTTTATTTGACGTGAAACTGTATATTCTAAGGGTAGGGACCTGGAGCAAGATATTGCTGCATTTTGCGTAGTTGATGGTTGAGAAAGATAGGATGCCTTGATAACATTGATGTCTAACAATACCGTAGAAGAGTGAAATAGTTCACTTCTTCACTGACATCTAATTTCACGTCAGAGTGGTAGCCCCGTAATTAGTCTCAACAAATTTTACATACAGAGAAACTGAGTTTAGAAGCAGACAAAGGGTGCTCCATTTAAATACAACACAATCATAAGACAATGGAGCCGTTGATAAGTAGTAACCTTGTTATCAGTCTCTGCAAGTTTCACATATAGAAATTCTGAGCTGTGGGAAGCAGACGCAAGGGAACCCTACTAAATACGGGATAATAGAGATACAATGGACATTTCTGATAGTAATAGTAGCAAAATCCTCAATGATGTCATGAATCGCCGGCTGAAGAACAGAGAACGACAGCGTAGATACAGGGAACGGAAACGTCTCCAAGGAAATGCCAGGAATGGGCATGTCACTGACCAGTCATCCCAGATGCAAATTGTATCGCTGCCAGATGCAAATGGGCCTGACAGGAATGGGAATGTGGAACAAGTTGTAACCCGTGTTCATTGTAGACGAGATTGGAAAAAGGATGCGAGGAGAGTCCATGTTGCCATACCAGAAGCCATGTTCAATGGATTACTTCCCAATGGTCAGTCTTTAGCCACTGAAAATAACACGCCACATGCTCCTTGGGGAATGCGGGAATCAGAACAAGCTCTGAAAAGTGAAGATTCTTCAGAAAGCTATCCCCGCTTGTATGATAGTGATAAAAGTAGAAGTAGACCCGGAAGAAGAGATTGGAAAGCAGAGGCAAGAAATAAGAAATAAATAGGTAGTTCCTCGCATAATATTGTTTTTGATTTTTTGTATTTTTTTTTCCGCATTTGTTTTTGTTGTTTCATTACTTTCATATATACTTAATCAGTATTTTAATGCAGATTCATTGCAGTAATTATCCAATTTGTTCAGCTGCTTGGTAATTTCTGAAAGGAATAGTCTCTCTACAAATCAGGTCAGTCAATGGGTGATCAGAGAAACTTGATTATTTGAATTGGAAAGCCTTTAAATAGCCAAAATGACAAGTCTTATGATTTATAGATATGATATATGCCAATCTTGCATAATCAACTTAGTAACAAGCTGTTTGTAGGCTGCTCGTCTTTCTTGTACCTGAGCATTAGTGCTCCTAGCATCTTTTTATAGTTATTTGCTAAAACTCATTGTAAACAAAGATTCTTTTAACATTCTTATACATGATGAAAATCTTTATTTTAGGGTTAGCCTGAAAAGTTGTGATGAATATATCATACACATCTTTTTATTGAAGGCAATTGACATGAAATTGATGCTTTAGTATGTAATGTGGAATATGTACATATTTTCAAGGAATGAATCCTGGAAATTATATACATTTTCGTAAGTTCAAGTCTATGAAATCAGCCAGTTTTGGCTATTCAATGGTTAAAAATACATATATTATGCTCATGCATCATCTTACAATTTGGATAATGTTGGTTTTCCTTGAAAATGTGAATATACATATATATATATACATATATATATATATATATATATATATATATATATATATATATATATATATATATATACATATATATATATATATATATACATATATATATACATATATATATATATATATATATATATATATATATATACATATATATATACATATATATATATATATATATATATATATATATATATATATATATATATATATATATATATATTAGCCCTTCCTTTTCCCCCTTTTTTTATTTTTTTTATTTTTTTTTAATATAGTTTAAAGATAACTCTACCAAATGAATTTACATATAGTCAATAATGGAAACCCATATTGAATCTCTTCACCTCCACAGCCATTGCAAAACAGCATATATCATAACTTAGCTCTCATATTGGCATTCAGGACCTTCATTGGTTCTCAAACTTGCAACATCACACCGCATTCACCATTCCTAGCTTTAGAGATAGCGCACTTCTGTGTATACAGATCCAAACTTCATGTTTCCAAAAAACATAAAAGATGTCAGGGCTAGTTTGGTTTGAGTGGTCCTCGTGAGCCATAATTAACATTTGTCAAACTAGAAATATAACCTCTCCCGTGCAGCTAACTTTGTACTGTTGTTGCAAAATAAGGCATGTACGGTTGCTGCCCTTCAGTGTAGTTGTCCTTCATATATGTACTCGTATTTTTTTCCCATCTTGAACAGCCACCAACCCGAACAAACTTTTGTTAGTATACAGTATTAAACTGCAGGCCTATAAATTTTGCATGGTCCACAATTTAGGTGTATGCAGCTTAGTCCTGACCAATTGGGCGCCTCATTGCAACTATAGTTTCCGGCATCAACTTCTGTTATATATGTACACCAGGCTAGAGCTTTGATGAATTTCTCACTTCTCTGACTACCAGTTGGGATATATTGTGAGCGTCCAGCGCCTAGAGTGTAGTAGTTTGTTGGGTTGTGAAGAAGACTATCAAAACAACCAGGCTTAAAGCTTTCAAAGAACTGATCTTTAGTAAGTGATTAAAGCCACTCCTTTAGTGAGGGTGTCAGCAATCTTATCAGTTTTATGGGGGTTTTTGATGATTACTTTCTATCATGCAACACTGCATAATTAGAAAGTGCTTTAACTCATTATGAACAGCTTGACTTATTAGCTGCTCTAATAGGCAGAATAACTTTGGTTTTCCTGGTTCTGTCTTGATCTATTAATATAGCAAGCCTTCCTTAATCCGGCAGACATCTGGACTCTGGAGTCCCTAAGATGAAAAGTAGTTACAGTATAGCCCGGAAAAGAGGGCTGTGTTGACTTGCCAACAATCGAGGAGGCGATGACTGGGTGTTATGTGTTGCTGATGTCCTGCTGTCCTGCTGTCCTGCAACTGCCGCTTGTGGGAGGAGATTGGTCAGGGTCGAACGTGATGCGTGCTGCTTCCCTTGTTCTGTTTATGTTTACTACAGTATGTAGCTATTGTATTTGATATGGACTTCCTATCCTAGCATCCATTGATAAATTCGTCACCTTTTTCAATCTCTCGGCATCTTTGAGAAATTTAGATGCGTTATTATTGCAGCATAAGCATGGTTTCTTATATTTTATATAACTCATGCAAAAGATACATGATAAAGCTCAGAAATGAGTATCAATTAAGTGCAATAAACTAAAATTTACAAGTTTATAATATCTTTATCTTTATACCAAAAAAATTCCAATATATAAGATGGAGGATATAATAATGGAACAAAACTAGTACGTAATAGTTTTACGTTGTACATGAAATTATGTCTAGTCGAGAGACATCTAATAAAATTAGAACGACACACAAAACAATACCTCCCTTTCCTAGTTTCCTCATCCATCAATTTTACCTCCACCCCACCCATTCACCCTTGAGATAACTTCAACCAAATAACACAAAATTGCATAAATACATTATTATTAGCTTCTTAGTTATCATCATGCAAAATAGGGTTAATTAATTAATTAATTAATATTTGTTGTTTAAGGAGAATCCATTCATCCTTCTTTGCTTTGATCTCTTGCCATCTCTCAGCTCAGCTTCCAAATCCTCAAGGCTCCAATCCCTTCTTAATCCACCACTCCTCACTAACTTCGGCTCGTGTGTAAGATCATCGCCCTCACCTCCGTATGACAAAGCTCCTGTGCTTCCATACCTACGGTGATGAGCCTTGAACTTCTTAGGAGTTGCACCACCTACCATTGATTTAACCTTTTTGTCGCGAGGGGATGCCATAAGTTTTCCTGACCAATTCCTTTCCGCCAAAATTTTGTGACTAAATAGGCTTGATATGTTCTTAGGAGTGCTAGGTTTATCATCATGGCTTATTAGTCTCTTGCTAAGGTCTTGATCTGAGTCCGTTCTATGAAGAACATGGCAACAATTGAGACTCATTTTCTTCCCCTTTTTATTCTATCTTATGATATTATTCTATAAATATTTACATGTACTAGTTGAAGACTAAGGTATAATGGGTGGGAGAAATTTGAAAAAAAAGAATAGGAAAAGAGAAGGAAAAAAAATTAATAGATGAAGGAAAATCATTTTTTGGAGTAAAAGAAGGTAAATATTTTAAGGTTTTGAGATGAAATTTAGGAAAACCAGCCAAAAAAATCTATGTTTGGATAACATTTGGTTTTTACTAATGTTATTTATGTAGTTAAATTGCCGGCAAGTAAGCTAAACCAGTGGTAATGTGTGTTTATTAACTGCCTTTGTTAGCAAAGCTAAAATCAATGTTATGCTAATAGCAATTACATATATACTTGCAAAGTTATGTTATATATTGATTACATTCGACTTATTTTGTTTGAAATTATCGTATAAGAAGATATACTAGTTGAAATTAATTTGCCTATAGTAAAGTTACTTGTGTGTGAAATAGTTTGAAAACCCAAAAAGTGTTTAATACAGAGTACTTCGTAGTTAAGAAAAACTCCAAAACATCAAAAGCGTGTCTTTATCAGTAACACACTAACACATAAAAATTCCGAAAATTAACAAAATCTGTCATTTTTACTCCTCTTTATTTACCCAAATGTAACAACCAAATTTTCTTGAACTTAATGATCAGGGGCCCAGAAATACGAAACTCCACATGGGTGGGTATGATGATGATGAATCATGATCCATCGATCTCAACTAGTAAGTAGTAAAGAAATTCTTCAACGGTCCTAAAAATTTTACCTAATTTAACCTAGACAAATTTTGTTGATTAGCTTAGAGTTAGTGCTTATGAAAACAAACCTTTAAGGACAAAGGTCATTATAATTGTGACGTGCCTATAAATTTGAGACACAAATTGCTAAGAGATTACAAAATCATAAGAAAGTTAAGAAACCTCATGGCTCAATTGTAAAGAAATGCCCTAAATTGATACCATCACTTCTCCAACATGAAAAGTGGTGTGAGGTTAGATATACACTTAACTACTTATCCCTTTGTCTCGAGGTAATAGGCAATTGTTAACCTTTTTCTTTGATGATGTTTATATACTCACACCTTTATGTTTATTCGATTTTGAGGTATTTCATATGAATAAAGATAAATTTGACTGTATCAATCATTAAATTATAGAGTATGTGAAAAAGGCATAATTATGCATAATCTTGAAAGATTCGTCTCAATGTGTATTATTAATTACATCTAAAAATTATTCAATGGTGAAAATGGGAAAGCTATGTGATGTCAAATGAGACAAACAAATTAATTATATACTAAATTGACAATTTGAAAAACAAGTTAAAAAAAATTAAAAAAAAAAGACAGAGAGAGAGAGAGAGATATTCTTATACTAATAATTGGTTCATATGTATTTAGACAATGCAAATCTAATACTCTATAATAAAATTTCAGGGATAAAATTATCATCACACTATTCATAAATGTGATTCTTCCAAAATTTAGTTGGGTGGCAAATGTGCGCATCAATTAGTCATGTCTAGAGAGTTTTTTTTTTTTTTCTTGTTAATCGGGGTATAAATGTTCATACACTATTCTTAAGAATTAAAAAAACGGTAAATAACATTAACGAGGACAAATAAGTAAATCAATATTTTAAAGGGTATGTATAATTGTCCAACTACTATTCATCAGTGTACGTAATAAAATCATTATACCACACAAAGAAAAATTTAGCGGCAATTAATAACATCATATAATTGTGGCATATAAATAAACAAATACTTTAGAGATAAAATTATCCTCACACTATTCATAAGTGTTTTCTTATACTCTCTAAAAGGTAGGGATATGAAATAAATATAGAGATGCTGGGATTGTTCAGTAAACAACCACCTCTCCTATGACTTTTGGATGTAGTCAAACAACCAAAATTGTGTTTGGTTATCTGGCTTCTCTGCGAGCAAACCTTTTCGCCAAAAGCCACTTTTTTGTATTGGTTGTTTCCTTTTAACACTTTTAATCCCTATAACCGGCAACCAATAACCAGTGTTCTTAGACATAAATATATTACTACCTCCGATTTTTATTATTTGCAACTTTGGAGTATTATTTATGAATAATAAAAATTGGAGGTAGTATTAGACATTAGGTAAACTTTAATTATAAAAAGTCAATACAAACAATTGGTCAAATCAGCCAAGAGATATACGTAATACAAAATAACTAACAAAGTAATAACCAATTGTCAAATAAAACCTTTATAAAGCACCATGTCTTAAATTATCAAACAAAGTTGAGTAGAAGAACGTACAATATATCTAATGTAGGAGTAATGGAGCTGTCGGTAACATAAGAGAAAAAATCCAATTATTTCAATATTTTATTACGAGTACTACACTATTGAAAACTGCCATGCATGAGTACATTCTTTTATAGCACGTGCGTATTATTTATATATCACCCCATTTTTCGTCTCATCTTCTTTTCCTTCCATATATGGCTACCATGCACACACGTAACATAATTCATCAACGTAAATTCTTCATCAACCTTTTATATCTTTTAAACACATTGATAAGATATTCAAGTCAATAATTATACAATCAAACGATATGATATGATCCTGTCGAGAAGACATGATATGAGAACAAATAATTTGGATGTATAATACGCGATTACTCTTATTAATCAAATTGATGAAGAATTGAATTTAATGAGATCTAGTTTTATAAACAACGTAACGGGTTTATAAGTAAGGGGCATATCTATGTGACAGCCATGGAATAAGATTCATAGAAGATTAGTGCTGGCCGCTCATTAATATATATTGTTAATTAGTCATTATTATTCCATTGTGTGATATTAGGAAGGACAAACAAAGGTCCCAATTATTATACAATCATTGTTGATACATGGAAATTAAATGGACGAAAAACTTTTGTATATACCCGGTTTACACTAATATTAGTGTACATCGAGTACTAACTGTATAAGGATAACTTTTAGCTAATTTTAGGGTAATATTTTGCCTTTTGGGGGGTAACTTTAAACATAATACAGGATCTTTTACCAAAATAGCTAATTTGATAAAAGTATTTAATTTGTCAAAACGGCTAATTATAAAATTTAATTCCCAAACTAGCTAAATTTATTGATTTAAAAGGATATTATTTATTTTTTATATTCCTTTGAACCCGTTCATTAACTTTATTTTTATTTTTTTATTTTTTTTGGTTTTATTTAAAAAGAATACGGAGTAGTTTTTTTAGTTTTGATTTTATTTAAATTCTAAGGCCACAGTTTAAAATATCCCATTAATTTGAACAAAAACAATCAACATAATATATATGCAACAATTCTCTATTTTTAAAAAAGTCACACAACCACTCAAAAAAATGATCCAAACTTCCAATCAACAAAAGAAAAAAAAAAATACAACTATTTTTTTAACACATAAAGATAGAAATAAATATATGTAAGTTTGATTTATCATACACATTAAACAAAAAAATATTCATACTAGGCGACATTAACAAAGAGTATACAATTAATAGACATGAAAAAGATGAACAATACTTAAAATCTTTTATCGTTGTATAAATTTACGGTAGTCTCGATAGAACAATACTACTTGAAATTCCAAATTTTTGTGATTGATATAGATGAAAAATTAGTGCTTTTAATTTAATTTAATTTTTTTATCGAGTCTGCAATTATTTACGTTATTTGTAGTTTTGTATATTGCTTAAAATTTTCAACTTAAAAAAAAAAAACATTAAGTAAATAAAAATAAAACCAAAAAAACAAAGTTAAAAAAAATTGAACCAAACCGGCTCAAAGGAAATAATAAATAGATAAATTCCATCTAAGTTAATAAATTAGTTAGTTTGGGAATTAAAATTTATAATTAGCCGGTTTGGTAAATACTTTTTGTCAAACTAGCCGTTTTGGTAAAAGATCCCATAATACAATTTTTTATATAAATAGACAACAAGAACAGTTTTATAAAGGTAATTTAATAACATTCACTCACAAATAATTGAC